>NC_050447.1:130198074-130408074 GCF_903995425.1 Onychomys torridus | reverse complement strand
ATCTAAATTTCCCTGGTGTTTCAGTTTGAATACTGTATGTGCATGACCTTCATTAGGAGAACAGGAAGCTTTTAAAATGGATGTCAGATACTTGGTCCTTGTCTTGGTACAATGGGGACATAAACTTTTCAGAGATAAATTACTAAAGTTAGTAATTCAGCACGTGGCCTATCTAAAGAGAGAAAAACAGACTCTGCTGATAGACAGCTATTAGAATATTCCATATCTCTCTCAAAGGACAATTGAGGGGATTTCTAATTACCTGGTTGCTGTAAGTAAGATTGCTAGTTATTTTATTTGTAAATTAAACATTTAAATTTTATTTTAATATATTTTTCATTGAAATAGGATCCATCACTTTCTCCCTTCCTTACCTCTAGCTCCTCCCAGCTATTTTCCCCTAACTCCTCACATCCCCTCCACCAAGTCAAGAGCCTCCTTGTCCTTGCTATTACATACCTGTGTGTGTGTGTGTGTGTGTGTGTGTGTGTGTGTGTGTGTGTGAGTGTGTGTGTGAAATACATAAATAGAACATGCAGAATCTGTGTTGGTTAATCCAAGCTCATGGCTGGCTGCCGCCCGCAGTGGCCATGGCGATGGAAGAGAGTGCTGGAGGAGAGTCATGAGCCATAGTTACCTTTTTAGAGCTTTATTGAGAGAGAGACGGGGAGAGAGAGAGAGAGAGAGAGAGAGAGAGAGAGAGAGAGAGAGAGAGAGAACAAACAGATGGAAGAAGAGAGAGAAAAGGGAACACACAGAGGGTCCACCCGCTTTTTAGGCTGGGATGCCGTTTGCAGGCTGGTGACATAATTAAGGACAGAATCCTTATATCCCAGACTTTCACTTATTATAAAAAAAAAAAGCAGATAGATGGGAATAGGGTGTCGTTCCTCTCGATTACTGTTTCCAGCTGACTTTTGGACATTGGTTGGCTCTTAGGGGAATGGAGAAGGGGAGTCTTCAGAGGTAGACAGGCGTTGTGGGATTCTGTCTGTAATCGGTTTGCTCTGGAGACATGTATCCCTCTTGGCTGTGGCTGGGAACCTTCTGTCTGACAAGATGTTGGTGGCATAGAAAAAAGCTTAGAAAGAAAACAATCACTATTATTTTATGTTGGTAGATCTAGCCTGTCCAGATGGATTTTGAAACATGTTAAGCTTTATCAGAGACAGATTGTTTTAAAGCATCTCATAGTCATAGATGTTTACATTAAAGTCTTTTTTTTTTTTTGTAGCACCCAGACTCTTTTGGGTCTGGGGGTATAAATACCTTTTAGCTGTTACAGTTTCTTACTTGATGATCTCCAGACTCTGGTTCTGTGGTGGTCCTGTATCATTAGCTGAACAGTGAGTTAGAACAGGGAACTGGGGAGAGAAAAGCTTGTGGTACATGAGAATTTATTTTTTTGGAATTAGGGACAAGGCAAAGATCATGGGAAACACAGGCAGTGGATCTGGAGTGAAGCAATGAGCTCTTATTTTAGGTGGAAATCTTTTTTCATTGAGTAACTCTGAAAGTGCAATTAAATCTGGTGAGGTGGGCAAGGCTGTCCTCTGTACCCAACAATAAAGGAGAGGTGACATCCCAAAACTCCCAGAACTGAGTCCATGGCTCTGGTGTCCAGAAGGAAAGAAACGGATCACTTCCCTGCAGCATTCTGGGTTCCCTGCCATGTCTGTAGCCAAGCCTAGGTCTGTTGGAGGTCTTAGCTTGGTGTATCCATGCATCTTGGTGCCTGGGGGCAGTCAGCTGACTGGTTGTCTTTCTAGGTGGCACTTTTAACAAGGCTGTTGATGGCCTGGCAGGGCATTCTCTAGCCTGTGGCCTTTTCTCACTTAAAACAGGGACCCAACAGCTTTTGGGAGTCAGTGAGTACCAGCACTTGACAATTTTGTTTTTGGGCTTTTATCTCTTCCCTAGCACACCTTAAATGTCACAGATGACTCTTTTGCCTGTGGGGTCAGGAGCCTTGTTCTCCAGATGCTTAAGTTTTAGTCAGGAGGGTGTGGGGAACAAGAGACAGATTTTATTCCATGTCTTAAATTTTTTTCTGATGATTGGTGGCTTAAGGACAGCTTTTGGAAGATATGCCAGGAGGCAGACTATAAATGGATCCTTTTGGAAGACTTGTCTGAGGCTATAAGTTGATTTTTTGGCTTAGGAGCCATCCTGACTACTGTAAACTTATTTGTTTAGATCCTAGCTGCTACTAGACCCGTCTGTGCTTCTCAAGGCATTTGAGAATGAGTGGATGGAGTTAAGGTGAGTTAGGGCGAGAGTCAGTAGAAGCCACTCAAGCCCGCCCACTTGAGCCTGCCCACTTGAGCCCGCCCACTGTCGGCGGAAGTCAGACAGAAAAGGTTGCACGTAGCAGGCACAGAAGTGGGGAAGGAGAAGGGTTTAGAGCTTTAGCAGAAAGCTTGAGGATAAAGTAACTTTTATTTGCCCATTCGCTGGCAGAAGTTTCTGTGATGCTGTTATGCGGGCAGGTTTACACTGTTATGTGTCCAGGTTTACTGGTGCCTGCCCCTATCCACCAATGTAGGTGGTAAATGTATCCACCCTTTGTCCCATGGCTGTAGCCAAGAGAAAAATAAAAAATTAAAATAACAAACAGACTCCAATCTCGGGTATCCCCAAAGAGTGGAGAAAGATCTAAGAATCAGCTCAAGTTCGCCATCCTCTTCATCAAGGGATGGGAAGGGCTATGGAGGCACTGCAGTTGGTCCACCATTGGACCCTAGACAGCACTGACCACCTTGTCAGGAGTGAAAATGTGCCTGCTATTGCCAGCACAGCCCTAGGACAATCCCGGGGTGTCCATTGCAAAGAATATAGCTCAGACTACAGCTGTGAGAATGGCAGACTCGCTGTGAAGAATCATGGCAGTAGCAGGGTAGCTGTATAAGGGTCCAGTGGAGTTGAGGGACATACATGTGCTTGTGGTCTTGCAGTCTTGCTGGAGCGGAGGGGGGAAGGGGACAAGCGCCAGCAGTCAGCAGGTCCTCAGTTGGTGTATCCAAGTCTGAAGGTAGTGACACTCATGGCTGGCTGCCACCCCTGGCGGCTAAGACTGTGGAGGAGAGTGCTGGAGGAAAGTCACCAGCCATGGTTACCTTTTAGAGCTTTATCAAGAGAGAGGGGGAGGGGGAGAGGGGGGAGGGGGGAGAGGGGGAGAGGGGGGAGAGGGGGAGAGTAGGGAGGGGGGAGAGAGGGGGAGGGAGGAGAGAGGGAGAGATAGGGAGAGAGGGGGAAGGGGGAGAGAGGGGGAGAGGGGGAGAAAGGGGGAGAGTAGGGAGGGGGGAGGGGGGGAGAGATAGGGAGAGAGGGGGAAGGGGGAGAGAGGGGGGAGGGGGAGAGAGGGGGAGAGGGGGAGAGAGAGAGAGAGAGGGGGAGGGGGGAAAGAGAGAGGGGGAGAGGGGGGAGAGGGGGAGAGAGGGGGAGAGGGGGAGAGAGAGAGAGAGGGAGAGAGAGAGAGAACAGAGAGGGAAAAGGGAAAAGGGAATGCACAGAGGGCCCGCCCGCTTTTTAGGCTGGGACTCCGTTGAAGGCTGGTGATGTAATTAAGGACAGAATCCTTACAATTTGTCTTTGTTGTTTGTGTGAAAATGGTTTCAGGGCCCACCACACTACATTGAATAACCACTAAGGGAGCTGGCTCATTCCTGAAGAGGCTAATTCTCCTCTCTAACAGTCAACAATTATCTGTAATTCTTTGTCTAAGTAAGGGTGGGGACCCTTCCACCTTAACATGTCTGTTGATATCACCATTGTTCCTGTCTTCTTTATATAGTCATTTCTAGGAAAGACCATTTCACAGCAGACACCTGATATCCTGGATCTTAAAATCTTTCCTCCTTCTTTGCCTCAGTGTCCACTGAGCCACAGATGCAGGAGCTCTGAGTAAGATGTATCCATTGGGGCTGGACTCCCCATGAACTACTGACTTCTGCATTGTGTCCAGTTGTAGTTTTCTGTGATGCTCTCCATTAACTGTAAAGAAAGGCTTCTCTGATTAGAGGCAGTATATACACTGTGCGGTGGTTTGAATAGGAATGTTCCCCCTAGACTCATGTGTTTGACTATGTGGCCCATAGGAAGTAGTACTACTAAGAGGTGTGACCTTGTTGAAAGAAGTGTGTCACTGTGGAGGCAGGCTTTGAGGTCTCGTATGTTTAAGCTATGACCAGTGTGACTCACAGTCTCTTCCTGTTGCCTGCAGATCAAGATGTAGAACTCTCAGCTCCTTCTCCAGCACCACATCTGCCTACATTCTGCCATGCTTCTCGCCATGAAGATAAGGGACTAAACCTCTGAAACCGGAAGCCAGCTTCTATGAAATGTTTTCATTTATAAGGGTTGCCATGGTCATGGTATCTCTTCACAGCAATAGAAACCCTAACTAAGATATGGGTATAAGGAAAAGATTTAAAATGTAGTAGTAGGTTCTTTTCTAAGGTTCATGACCCCAGAGAAGCTGGCTAAGTTTCTAGTACAGGCATGACCTCCCTGTTGAGTGGACCTTAAGTCCAGTGACAGCTGCTGGTTGCCACTGATATATGCATGCCGCATCATGTATCTTTATGCATTTTGGTCATTGCCGTAGCTCACAGGTCTCACATTTGAGCAGCACCGTTTAATCGCTTCTCTCTCTCGGCAGCTGGCATAGTATTTTCTGGCACCGTGAAAGCTAGATTACAGGGCAGAGGTTTCCAGGTCAGACAGGTCAGACCATCTGAAACCTGTATAAAGGGGCCCATCCTCAACCCCTGAGAGCCAACTAAGGAATATATCAATAGTTTGGTTGTTTGGGGAGTTGCTTGGACTATCTTGACCAACAATTCACAAATTCACATGCCTTGTTGAGGGTTTTGTTGTTAGTCTTTGATTTTTGTGAAGAGCATTGTTAGCCTAAAGTAAAATAGCTTTCTTGATTTTATATGTGTGTGTGTGTGTGTGTGTGTGTGTGTGTGTGTGTGTGTGTGTGTACATATGTACTCAAGAAATACATACTGAGTATATATCATGCAAAATATATATTTCTATATATTTATTGAATATATACAAGAAATTGTGTGTGTGTGTGTGTGTGTGTGTGTGCGTGCGCGCGCGCTCTCTCGCGTGCTTACCTGGATTGGGTAGTAGAGTAATATTGGCTTCATCGATTGAGTTTGGGGGTATCCTTCTGTTTCAATTTTTTTTTTTTTTAAGTTTAAGCAAGATTGGTTATAATTCTTTGAAAGTCTGGTAGAACTGGGCTGTGAATCCGTCTGGGCCTAGACTGTTTCTAGCTGGAAGGCCTTTGCTGCTGTCTCAGACCCCTTCTCTGTACTGAGTCTGTTTAGGCTGTCAGCCTTTACTCGGTTTAACTTTGGTAGTTTAGATGAATCAAGAAACTTGCCTATTTCTTTTAGATTTTTCCAACTCGATGGAGCACAGATTTTTTTAAGTATTCCCTTATAATAATCTGAGTTTCTTTGGTGTTTGTCATAATGTTTCCCTGTTCATTTCTGATTCTGTTAATTTGGGTATTCTCTTTCTTTATTTTGGTTAATTGGGCCAAATCCTGTTTGTCTTCTCAAAGAACCAGCTCTTAGATTTATTGTTTGCATTGTTTCCTTTGTTTCTATTTTGTTAATTTCTGCTTTTATTTTTTGTTTCTTGTCGATTGGATTTGGTTTGGTTTGTACCTCAGTTAGTGTTCTATTGCTGTGAAAAGATGCCATAACCACAGCAACTCTTTAACGGAAAACATTAATTGGGGCTGGCTTACAGTTCCTGAGGTTAAGTCCAGTGTTGTCATGGTGAAAAGCTTGGTAGTGTGCAGGTAGACTTGATGTTGGGGCTGAGAGTCCTTACATCTTGATAGGCAGTCAACAGGATCACACTAAGCCTGGCTTGATCTTCTGAGGCCTCAAAGCCTGCCCTGAGTGACACACTTCCTCCAACAAGCCACACCTCTTCCGACAAGGCCACACCTAATAGTGCCTCTCCCTAAGAGCTGTGGGGCCATTTCTACTCAAGCCACTGCAGATGGTTATTCTATTTAATTCTTAACTTGCATCATTGTTATTTATTTGTAATTGTTCTGATTTTTTAATGCAGACACTTTAGGCTATAAACGTCTCTTTCAGAACTGTTTTTAATGTGTCCCAGAGGTTTTGTTGTGTTGCATTTTCATTTTATTTCCAGGAATATTTTCATTTCCTTCTTGATCTTTTTTTTGGCCCATTTGTTATTCAATAATGAGCTGTTTCATCTCTATGAGTTTATACTCTTGCTAGAATTTGCTTGCTGTCAGTTTCAATGCTAATGGTCAGATAGGATCATAGGATTATTTCAATATTTCTTTATTTGTTTAGGTTTGCTTTGTGTCCCAGAGTATAGTCTACAGAGACGCTTCCATACGCAGCTGAGGAAAATGTATGTTCTTTGGCGTTTGGGTGGGATAATCTACAGACAAAACCCAAAGGTTTGACACCAATTAAATAAAAGCAATTCAGAACCTACCATCAGAATACAAATGGATTTGCTGAAGGGCTTGTCTCCGCCCCTCTACTGTCTGGCATAGCCCCTCCTTCCTGGGCGCTGCTTCCCAGCGAAACTGCTCCTCTGCCTCTAGTCCACTGCCGCTTTTCTTGCTAACATCCTCTGGTCCTCTGATTGAGGACAATCGTGGGCAGTCATATGTCCCTAACCGTGGGTGCGGTCTCACGGGGGCTTCACTGGCACCAGGAGCTAGAGAAGGGGTTTCCATCCTTCCCACCTCCTCCCCTGGAACTGCATTCTTACTTTCAATAGAAAACAGTCTCTGTGAAGTAGCAGCAGGAGATGATCCCTCGGGGTACTCCTGGGGGGACTACACCTGTGAGGGTATGAAGAGCACCTGAAGTCAGGGACACCCGGTCACTCCCCAGACTGCAATGTTCTTCCACCTGCGTCTGTGTGTGTGTGTGTGTTCTGTTGGATCCAGTGGTCTATTCCAGGTGACCTATGGCTTCAATTCTTTTTTCTTATACATTCCTGTGTCGCTTTAATGGCATTATTCAGCTCCACCTAAGCTTTATGCATCTAGGAAACCGTGACCTGTAAGAAATCCCTACACAATTTTGTGTTCCAGGAAGGCACTCAGCACAGAGCCTGCTTTCTCCACACCATTAAGTAAACCCGCCGTCCATTCTTCCATGTTGCTGTGTGACTCCTGTGCTTGCCAGTGACCAGGCTGAAAGCAGATCTTTCCTCTCCTGTCTGTATATGCCAATAAAGCCAGAAACATGACCCCTTTCACCTTGCAGATCCTCACCTCATTAGCGAATGCCTCAGGTCAAAACTGCTTGTCCTCCGAGTCAGAGGAGATAAGCATTTCTAAAGCAGCTGTTTAGAAATGGTTAGCAAAATGGACCCATTTGTAAGCTCCTCCCACATGAAACAGGCCAGGTTCTCTAGAAACATCCCCAAGGTAAGACCACTACTCCAAGAGACACCGTTTTTTCAAACCTCGGGTGTTCTTTGTGCGAGAGTCTGTCTGCTTACCTAATGCATTCTGTGGGCACCGGGTCGTACATCATTTGCTTTGTGACCTCAGCTCTCTACATATTTGTGAAAAACATTTGTTTTTCTCTTTTCTGTTTTCTTGCTATAGATATGGGTTTAGTGATAATGAGGAAATCCCACGGAGTCTATCTGAAAGGAATTTATTCTGGGTTAACTCACAGCGAGCATAAAGGAGTTGGTTGCTGGATCCAGGACAGGAGAGGCGCGGTCTAATGTGGTTCTCTGGAGAACTCTGCCTTGATCAGTAGCACTAGCATCCAAGACCACGAGGTAGCCAAGAGAGAGTGAGTACATGCTGTACTCATCCCAGGTCTTAAGGAGTCTCCATATTAGCACCCAGAGGTGGGTGTGGGGTGGGGTGAGGTGGGGGTGTGGGCGGTTGTGGGGGGTTTGTGGGGGTGGGGATGGAGGGGTGGGAGGGGTTGGGAGTTGGGGTGGGGGGTAGGGGGCAGGGCACGAAGCTGCCTACTAGGGGCGGTGCTTCAGGGTACAGACAATTGTCCCTACATGGTGTTGCTTCCTGTACTCTATATTTTTAGATCTTTGACATCCTCATACATATCTATATAATCATTTTTGTCATTTTTACCCATTATACCTTCCCATCCACTCCTCTTTCTCCGAGTAAAACCATTCTTTATCCCCCGAGGTACCCCTCTTATTTTCATGGCGTGTGTGTGTGTGTGTGTGTGTGTGTGTGTGTGTGTGTGTGTGTGTTTAATTAATGTTGCTGCTGCATAAGCACATATAGAAGTTATTTACTGGATCACAGGCAATTTACCAGTGGCTATACTATTGAGGAAAATTACAGCCTACCCCAGCAGCCATGAACTGCCAGTATACCATCAAAGAGGGGTGGAGCTTCAAGAGCCCTTTCCCATCCATGATGAAGTGTTGATGGACCTGATTTGATACAGTTCTTTTATACACAGACATAGTGAGACCATAAGCACAAAAGCCATGTCCTGTCCAGAAGATGTCTTCTTGTAATAGCGCTCTGCAGATTTTGGCTCTCCCATACCTTTTCTGCACCCTCTTTGGTGATGTTCCATGAGTCTTCGTATGGGTGACATAGATGACTTGTTGAGGGCGAAACCGGCGATTGTTCTCCTCCCCCCACCTTTAGCACGTTGGCCAGGTAGGAATCCTCACTAACCATTTCAACAGAAACTGCTCTGGTATTTAGAAGGCAGCTTGATTTTCATTTAGGAAAGCAGTCATTGTGGGCTTCCGCTATGATCTCCCCAGCCACCAGCTCTTGACCAGGTTTATAGTACCAGGTATGACTTCTCTAATGTGGAGTGGCCTCAACTACAACCAAAAGGTGATAGGCTACACTCATAACAGCCATGCTGTCCTCACACCACTAGGCACATCTTGCCGGTGGGGTTGTCACTGTAGCTGGCAGAAGTCACAGCTCTGTGGCACTGCTGATGACTTTTCTCCTCCAGCAGCTCTATACTTTTTAACTAAAACTAGAAATCTTGATTTGTTTGACACTCTTAGTATTAAAACGATGTTAAATGGGACTAACTCAGCATTTTAAAGCATTAATGTGAATGGCTGGATTGCAGCATTTAAGGATTTCTAATCTATTGTGGTTATTCTTTTGACAATTATGTTGCCTCATCTTTGGCCAGGGAAAGCCTCTTTGAGTTGGCTGCAGATCTTACTCATGTCTTTAAAGCTTCCCTGCCCCTACTCGATAGGATGTACAAGTCTCATTTTGTATATTCTCCATCCCAGGTCTGGGGGCTTCTCTCTTCTCACTCTTTCTCTTCTTTTCTCTCCTCCTCCTCCTTCCCTCCCTCCTGTTTCCTTCCCTCCATCCCTCCTTTTCTCCCTCACCCCACATTTCATATACTCCTGCTTCTGCATGTTGTTATAGTTGTGAAGTCTGCCCTCTAGAAAGCCCCCCCCCCTTTTGAGACAGGGTTTCTCTGTGTAGCTTTGTGCCTTTTTCCTAGAACTCACTTGGTAGCCCAGGCTGGCCTCGAACTCACAGAGATCCGCCTGGCTCTGCCTCCTGAGTGCTGGGATTAAAGGCATGTGCCACCACTGTCCGGCCTAGAAAGCCCTTTCTTAAAAAAAAAAAAACGTAATTAAAAATTATATTTACAGACCATAATCTGTGCCTGGGTAGTGTTTTAACTCCTAATACAAGAACTTCAATCCTTTATTTATTTTTTTAGCTAAAATGTGGAATAATAAATAGTATTGTTTATAGAGTTATATCAATTACAGGATGTAGAAGTCAAGACCAAGAATTTTTCAAACATGAGCTTTTAACTTTGTTTAAAAATATTTATTTAGTGATGCTTTGCGTGAGGAATGTTCTAGACTATGAGAATGATAACAGCAAGAAACAAGAAGAGAAAGTGGGACTGGGGATACGGGTACAGCTCGGTTAGTAAAGTACTTGTCTTGTAAGCATTAGAACCTGAATTCCCAGAACCCATGAAGCAACAAAAGCCAAGGTGTGTGCTTGCAACTCCAGTGCTAGTGAGATGGAGGCAGGCAGATCCTGGAGCTTGCTGGCCAGCCATGCCAGCCTACTTTGCAAGTTCCCAGCTTGCCTTGAACTACTGTCTTCCTACCTCAGCCTCCCATGTGCTGGGGTCACTGGTGTGCACTCCAATGCCTGGCTCTAGTATCGGGTCTGTAGTTGACAAGGTGCATTCTCTCAAGGAGATTGTGGGACCCCAGCCCTTGTTTCCCTTTTTGCTTCTTGGATAATGAGGTGAGCAGCTTTGCTGAGCCACAACCTCCCTCCAAGACTTATTGCCTCACACAACAGGCCAATCAACCACTAACCAGAGACTTTAATGCCAGGAGCCAAAATCAATCTTCTTTCTTTGCAATTTATTTCCCACATTTTGTTGTAATTATAGATATCTGACCAATACACTCATTAAGCCTCTCTGTGTATGATGATTACAGAATACAAGTGATGTGTTTCCTTAGTGTCTACATATCATCCTATACCAGCTATACATGGCAGGTGAGGACATCACAGACTAAATTTGCTTAAAGCAAAGGACACTTGCATAGTGTTGGTGTTTAGAGATGAAGAAATGTGTTTGGTTGGTCCCTCTCTGCTGACACACCTGCAAGACACACCGATATGACTGTCTTCCTCTGAACATGCCAGGATATGTCTTATAAATTCTGTTATTCACCCTCCTTCCCAATAAAGGTGAAGTGGCCAATACAGAGCGCCACCCATTCAAGAGGCAATCATCCCCTGCTGTGCCCCCCCCCCTTTGCTGATGGGTCTCCAGAGAACCTCCAGCTCCCCTTTAAAACATTTTGAAGTGGGCAATAGCACCTATGTACAAGGAAGTTTTTATTTTAATGTCTATTGACATATCATCAAAGAACCAAATAAAATGAGTTTATTTGGCGGTACTTTCTTAAGGCAGCTACTATTTGTGAGAAACACTTAAGTGTCAAGAATGAGTGACAGCCCCAACCACATCCCCAATGTACCCGCATAAGAAATAGGCACACTGCTGCCTGAGCGCTATAAAGCATTTTTATGGAGCTCTAAATTTGGTTGGTGTATAGTAAACCGGGCACTGGAGACAAATTTCTGAGATTGTGTATATATCAATATAATAGACAGTCCAATCTATTTCCAGGGTAATCGTTGTGTATATCTTAAAGATACATTTTTATTAAAAATGAGATTTATTCTAGATGAGCGGCTTTCTAAAGTTGCTGCCTGATGGTATGGCATCAACTTTTGGGGAATATCATTTCTAGTCACTATTACAGACTTGGGTCTTCAGCTTGCTATTGCTTGGGGTACAAGCTGACCCCAAATGCCCCCCCAAATTTTATATTGTTACTGTTCTTTTTAAGATATACTTAGGTTCCCCTTTAAAATGACAACACATGGAGAGGGCTCTAATGATGCCTTGGGTTTAATCCCTTGCCAACCTTGTTCTTCATGTACAAATGTAGTTTACATACTGTGAAGCCAGAATCCCCAGCGCTGTTTTAAACTCTGAAGTGAATGAATTGAAGGGCATATTTACTGTTTCCAACATTTATTCCTGTGTCCATTGAATGAGACTCCCTGAGATTTTGCTACATGGAATTTACCTATCCACCCCCTGGGCCTGACACCAGTTGGGTGCCTGGGTCCTTTTGCAACTTCTTGCAACACCCTAGGGATCAAAAACAAAATTAGCTAAATTAAAGGCCGTTGTATTAGTTTGTAATTTTGGTAAGCCTTTTTCCTATACATTCTCTCAAATTCCAAAGCATTTCTCCTCTATTTGGACAAATCACCTGAATCTCCCCATTTCCAGCACCAAGTATTGCTGGTATTGGACATTTCACCTGGGCATGCCACATAGCCCACCCTGCCCTACTCCCTTTCTTGCCTGGAACGAAACCCTGGCATCAGGCTCTTGCTGAAAGCACCCTCAGAAAGGTCTAAAAAGAGACTGCCACCCCTCCAACCTGGGCTCTGATTCTCCTTGGAGCCCTGGCACACTGTTGTCTGTCTGTCCACAGCACCAAAACTCTTCTAATAAACTACTTGTTCTCTGGTAATCCATCTCAGTGTTCTCAGGAGCCACCTCCCCATTCCAAAACGTAACACAAACCTTTGTTCATGTGCTGGATTGCCCTTTCCTTTGCTTCCAGAAAGGTTTCTCTGCCAGGATTTACCTTTCAGAACAACTGTTGAGAGGTTGGATTTAGATAAACACATCTAACAGTGTTCCGGATATGAACTTGGGATTCTGTCCCTACTATGGAGCCCACTCACCATCTGCCCTCATGAACAATGCACCTTGGGAATTCACTGTACACTGTTTTGTTCTGCTCAGGAACAGCCTCCTCTAGATATCTCTGCTGGAAGCTGAGTTTAAAATCGACCAGTCAGCAGTCTCCTCCCCTGTGCAGCCTCCTCTTGATTTCCTCTGATAAATATTTTTTGTTTGGTTTGTTTGTTTGTTGTTGTTTGCTACAGGCCGCAGGAATATATCATAAGAACCCAGCTAGTTGTGGCAAAGTCACTACCTGGAGGGATCAGGGAATTCCTCCAGAGGAAGCCAAATCCCAAGGAGTTTTTGGTGTTACTTAGCTTGTTATATATCAGCTGTATTCTGCTATGAAAATCATGTGTGCCTTCATAGTTTTCCCAATTGATGTTTCCCCTAGAAGGGCTAACAGTGTGGACTGATCACTCTTTGGACATACACATTCCAGGAATTTGGAGAACAGCCTCAGGAAAGGCTTTCTCTGGAATCAGATATCCCCCTTAGCCACTTTCAAGGACTACAGGAAACACTGCCCAGGTGGGCACCCAACTTCCTGAGGACTAACAGTAATAGCCCATATGCAAGTCTCTTGACTTAACATAAATTCCACAAGGAGACACCGCCCAGGTGAGCGCCCAACTTTCAAGGACTAACAGTGATGGCAGCCCACATACAAGTCTCCTGACTTAAAGTAAATTCCACAAGGTCAGATGAACATTAAGTAATAGCTTTACACAATTTAGTTTGGACCCTCCCTTTATATACCGGGACTTCCAGGGCACGGGACGGAGAAGAGAAAAGAGAATGGAGGAACTAGATGTGTAAGAACTTGAGAGGAACATACTGAGATGGGGAAGAACTAGATTGAAAGGCTAGAAGAGAGTACTAGAGGAATGAGATGGAAGATGAGGAAGAGCCAGATGGGAAGTCCTAGCTGGGTAAGAACAAGGTGAGAAGGACCTAGATGAGGCAGAATTAAGATGAGAGAATTAAGATGGAACTTAAGAAGGAGCAGTAGATAACAGAGAGATATCAGGCAAGAAAGGAACTAGGCACAGGAACAGAACTGAAGCTGTGTATATAGGATGTTACGCCAGAGGAATTAAAGCAAGTGAACTATGGAACTTGGTGTGCTGAGATTCTATTTCCTGAAAATAGTCCTCGCTGTTAGTAGTTCTCTCTCCTGAGCCCCTGGGATGTATAATATTGAGGCTGGTCCCTCAAATATTATACAAGAGTTGTTTTTGTTTGTTTTTTTGTTTTGTTTTGTTTTTGAGCAAGATACTTTTGGATGCTGAGTCACTACTATTCTGGGAACTTCTCTCCCTGGACCCACGCATTCTAAATTAAGGGTGGAAAACTCATGTGGCTCCTCAATGAACAGATGAGAGAGGAACTTAGAACCCTGACCCACTGGGAAAGTCTTGTTCCACCCTGTGGCAAAGAGGCAAAGCAAGCACGAGAAGATGGGGAGGAGGGAGATAATTCTGTTAGGGTCGGTGTCCAAAACAGAGAGCTTCACTCCGATATCGGTCACAAAAGAAGCTTTATTAGCACGAGCTCATGGGCCACCAGCGTGAGAAGTAGCCGGTGACCCCGAGTCTAAGGCTCACAGGCCTTTTAAGAGGTGGTTCTATCAGGGTGGGGGAGCGGGGTCATCCAGAGTGCAGACATCTGGAGGCCAGATGTCTCCGCGGTCTTTCTCAGAGTCTGGGTAGGTAAACGAATTCTAGCAAGGGGTTATTTTGCAAGCATTCTTCTCAAGCAATTTATCTTGCAAGCACAACCGCAGGCGGTCATCCTGCAAGCATCCTGTTAGCACAGCATGATGGGCTAACTTTTCTGGTATGGGGCGTGGGGGCAGAGTGCAGTATTTTCCACTGAATCTACAATTAGCAGAGCTAGTGGGGGGGCTTGTTTCCCTTACAATGGCCTTTCAATTCAATCATAGGCACAGAACCCAGTGTCCAGAGCTTAGCAGAAGCCTGCTCGCCCAGTGGACGGGTGCTAAAAGCAAGAAGGGACTGCCTGCCTGCCTGCCTGCCCTCCCCGCTGCCCTCACTTCTCTCCTTCCTGGGTGGGTTAGGCTGCAATAAAGAAATACTGGAGTGAATGACTTAAACAGCAGAAATTGGTTTTCTGAGGGCTCTAGAACCCAGACATCTGAGATAAGAGCCCCATTGTGGCTAATCATGATGGAAGTCTCTTTCTGGCTTGCAGATAGCTGATTTTGATAGAGTTTGCAGGCCCTTTCCTTAGGGCCTTGGCAAGGAAGAAATGGAAAGGGAGGAGAGAAGGGCAGCAAGGGAGAGCAGGGGCAATCTCTTCACCGGCCACCACTCCTGAAGGATCAGAACCCTACTTTTTTATTTTAATATTTTTATTTTATAATTAATTTAATTTTACATATCAACCACAGATTCCCCTGTCCTCCCTCCTCCCACCCCCATCCTGCCCCCCAACTCACCCCATTCCTACCTCCTCCAAGGCAAGGTCTCCCCTGGGGATTCAGCCCAGCCTGGTAGATTCAGTTGAGGCAGGTCCAATCCCTTCCTCCCTGCATCAAGGCTGAGCAAAGTGTCTCAGCATAGCCCCTAGGTTCCAAAAAGCCAGCTCATGCACCAAGGTCAGGTCCTGGTCAACTGCCTGGGGGCCTCTAAACAATTCACACTTATCAACTGTCTCACTTAACCAGAGGACTCTACTCTTACGGCTTCATTTGTCCTTCATTACTTCCAAAGCCCTGTTTCCAACCTACACATGCTGAGTGCAGGGACTTCAACAAGAATTGGAGAGGAACAACTTTCAGTCCAAACCACTGGGGTTTGGGAACTCCACAGGGGCAGCAGGCAAAAGAAGTGCGTGCCTCTCCTCTCTCCTCATACTTAGCCATAAATAAACATTAGAAGGGAGAGAGATGTAAATGCATAGGCACAATTGCAGCACTATCCTGGGAGGGAAGAAGTGGTTCTATTTCAAATTATTAAAGAATAAACCACATGCACAGAATAAATGTATCTCATTTAGTGCTGGAAGTTTTGTGCCCTTTATTTTTACTTAATTAGAGCATTTTCTATGTAAAGGGCTCATGTTTTTTGTGAGACGCATCAACAGCAAATTTAACTTCAGAGGAAAAGCAATTAATTTCGGAAATGGAGGTTGTCTGTCAGTTATATGATGGCATAAGACCATCTCCATAGTGAGCAGCAGCCTTCGGTGTGTTGATGGTGTTTGGGGGGCTGACAAGCTGAGCATGTGGCAGGGACTGGGATGAAATGGTGCTCATGTTGGTAATGGATCCTGATGTAACTCTGTAGAAATGGCCAGGGTATGAACTCCATAGATACACTGATTTTTTTTTTAAATCTTAACTCTCAGTATTTGATTATTTTAACTAGCATATTTGGTAGTCAAAAGCCCCACAGCTTCAGGCAAAATAACCACAGCAAAGAGTCATAAGAAAAAGCTGTATTCAGAGTCTGAATAAAATATAATGATTTTGCTACTTGTGGGGTATAAGGATGCAGCTTTTGTCCTCTGACCTCCTGATAGGATAAATCACATTGGCAAATCTATTTATGTAAACCCAATTTGGGAGTCTGGGAATAAACCCAGACTGGGTGGAAGAAGATAGTTTCTTTCAAATGCTGCTGAATTTTGTCTGCTAGTATTATATCAAAGAATTTCTTTTTCAACCTCACATTTTTGTGAGAGGTGAGCATCTATCAGCGAGCTCTGCAGGACCTAGCAGGAAATTTGAAAGAACCCTGGGGGTCAGCAGTGCTTGCCAAAGGCTCCCATTACTCTGGGTTGCTGGCTCGGAAGGACATCCTGTAGCTGTGTACTTCTCTGATGGCCTCCTTGACACAGCTCTCCCCAAAAGTTCTTCTCCAGAGGGGCTTCTGCTCTGCAGCACACCCCACATCTCACAACTACATATAACTGATTTTCTTACTCATTCTTCTGCCTCCCTGTGCATGGTCAAGCACCACCACTAAGCTAGAATATAAGAAATCCATAATGGAAATCAATAGAACGTACAGTACACAAATGCCATTTTTTAATCTTGACTTACACTATAAATATGAAAACCTATAACTATATGAAATATATTCCAGGTTGAACATCTCCAATCTGAAAATCCAAAATCTGAGATGCTCCAAATTCCAAAACTTTTTGAGTGCTCATAGGATGTAACTGGAGACTTCATGTGATGGGTTCCTGTTACATGCTGTGATTCTTGTTAAATTCCTCCTAATATGCAAAGACACCAAAAATATAGTAAGTGGTTACTTTTAGGCTATGTGTATACAAAATATAAATAAATTTTGTGGTTAGATTTAGAACTGACAATATTCAAAGGTCCCCAAAGTTTGACATCTAAAGCAGCTCTGGTCGGAACCATTTTGTGATAACTAACCTATATATAATAAACCATCATGCACTGAGTTGTTCTACATCTGCTCAAGAGCCCTGTAAAGAGTGGATGCAGTGGAAGGTGCCTGTAATCTCATGAGTCAATATGCTGGAGCATGAAGATGTGGATTTGAGGCCAACCTGGGCTACATAGTGAAACCTTGTCTCACCAATAAAACCAAAAGCCTTACTTAGTAGGCTGGTGTTAGTAAATGACTTCCTGAAAGTCATCCAATTAGTAAGCTAGGGTTTGAACTCAGTTCTTTCTGACTTCAGTCCATGTTCTTAACAGCTAAAAAAAAAAAAAAAAAAAAAAAAACTTCCCCAAAACAAATTGCAGCCGAGAACTGGACTCAATAGATTTTTGCTAACGAGAAACCACATCTTGGCTCATTCCTTGGGCCAATGTGACATTAACATTTAGAAGGATTTTCACTATATATAATGAAACTGCTGTTGCATGTAGAATAAATATGATTGTTTAAACGCCTAAGGAGCTTCATTGAAATTGCAGCATTCTGTTCAAGAAAACAATGTTCCTCTCCCTCTTTTGTCCATGATAATGTGCTTGGAGAGGCAGAGAACAGGATGGAGGCTTCCTCCTAGCCCCAGTGCCAGGGACCAGGGTGGAGCCACAGAACCTTGTTCTAATCATAATGATCAAAGCTCATTCATCCAGGAAAAGCTGAGCATTGGACTGGGTTTTGTTTTTGTTGTTGCTGTTGTTTTCCAGTATAATAGTGATGAAGGACCACTTCTAAATCCCCGCCTCTTAAGGTGAACCCCCCAGTCTTATATATAAACAGTTAACTTGGGCCAAATTAAAAGAGAAATTCTGTGGATGAATGTTTTGCTCATACTTATGGAAATATACCTGGTTCCCATCAAGCCCAGAAGAGGGCTTTGGATTCCCTGGAACTTGGGTCATGGATGCTTGTGAGCCTGGGATGTAGGTGCTGGGAAAAAGGGCATCACATGCTCTTAACCACTTGGGCATCCCTCCTGCCCCTAAATCTAGGAGCCTGATAGTCTGCTGTGTACTTAGCCTGTTCGTTTAACCTGTTTTTTTTTTTTTTAAGAGAACAATGTAACAACTAACATCCCTTCTTGGATTTCCCTCGAAGTCAGCTTTTACTACCTCAACTAACCTATGGCTATAATCTTAAATTGTATGCTCTTCCATGTCCATTACCTAAAGAGCAATGTGTGTGTGTGTGTGTGTGTGTGTGTGTGTGTGTTATGGTAGTTATTTGTTGAAAACAATGAACAGGCCAAAAGCAATCTTATACAACAAACATCACTATAAATTTTTGGAACAACATAAGAATTACTTGATAATTGTGTATTTGAAGGAGTACGCGTTTTGGGATCAGCTAGAGTCAGTGACATAACCCTGTGTCAAACACTCATGATTTCTGAAATTGTCCCTTATTTCCTGTCCCATTCGATGCTTTCTGTGTTGACTGATAAAAGCAAAGTCCTTTGTTAGGGCCAGCATCAAGACATGGGTAATAAGGAGAGGATATACATACAACAGGAAGGTTACCTACAAACCAGAAATCCCCAGTTACAGACAGACAGAAGACACAGAGAGAGAAGTGAGTATCCAAATTGGGCTTCCTCATGGTCAGATTAACCCACAGGGAAGCACTGCCTTCCTAAATATGGCATGGGTACATTTCAGTGCCTCTGGGGCTACCTTTAATTCATACAACTGGCATGGAGCTAAGACGCAGAACTCTGGTGCTCCAAGGAGGTTAGTAGAGGGATCTGCAACACTTGGTTGGGACACATGCCTGGAGACAGTGACTTTTAGTCAGAATCCTGAAAGAAGATCAGCAAGTGGCTAATAATAAAAGACATGGTAACAAAATCCTTGGCAGTGATCGCTGTGGGCAAATTTTCTGAGGGAGGAAAGACATAGGACAAAAATAAAGAGCTGTGATGGAGTTGATGTTGGGAGAATGGGGAGAAATCCAGTGTGAACAGCAGATAAAGAAGATTAGCTGGGTCCTGAAGAGCCTTCCAGATCTTCTTTAGAACTGCCATTGCCAAGCATGGTGGGATGTCAACAAAAGGGTCCGAACAATGGGATGACATTGCTTGGCATGTTACTTGCAGGAAAGAAAAGGCACTGAATGAGCCGATTGTGGACGGTGCTGTTTCAGATGGCAGAGGGACATGATGGAGCCTGGTGGCCAGCCCCACTAAAGATGGAGAGAAAAGAGAGTTTTTGTCATTTATTTTGCAGATTCAATTACTGATTGGATATAAGAGGTAAGAGTGACGTGTTATGAATGTTGATGTTCAACATTCCGACCTGAGCAATAAATGGAGAAAAGACCATTATTGGGCTGGGGAAATCCTATAGAAGAGGAAAAAATACAGAGAAAAATCAAGGCCTCATTTTGATTGTATCACAATTAAACATTTAAAAAATTATATGGATAGTTGAATATATTTATGTAGTGCTTAAAAGTAAGGTCTGGATTGCAAAGCTAAATCCAATTTACTATAATAAATTCTGAACACTCAGTCAGAGCCAGACATCAGGCTAGGAACAGGGGAAATTCCTTGTCCTCCTGGAGAACATCAACTCCAAGCTGAAGGCCAAGTCCTGGGAACTGCAGGAGTGATATATGAACACATCTGAACAGGCAGCTTTAGTGTTCCCAGCTTAATGTTATGACTGTGCCAGACAGGGGGACATGTGAAGATGTGAAATAGACTCAGGAAATTTCTACAGAAAACATCAAAG
The DNA here is from genome assembly GCF_903995425.1 of Onychomys torridus. Classification (NCBI taxonomy): domain Eukaryota; kingdom Metazoa; phylum Chordata; class Mammalia; order Rodentia; family Cricetidae; genus Onychomys; species Onychomys torridus. The sequence continues at coordinate 130,388,571 of NC_050447.1, read as the reverse complement.
TGAGCCCCATCCTTGATGGTTGAGGGGGGTTACAACAGGCAAAGAAGGAACCAAGAAAGGAAGTCTTGAACTAGGACATGGGGTGAATGGTGAGTGCAGGGAGTTCTGGAAAGGGTGAGATGTCCCAGGTGAGACAGGGATGGGAGCAAGTAAGTCTGGAGAAGCATGCTGAAGCCAGACTCCCCAAGATTCAAATGAGGCTAGAGATAAATTTTACTTCCATCAATGACATAGAATTAAGTTCCACCCTGAACTTAAGTCATTGCTATTTGGATTATATAATCTCGGGGGAAAAGATAGAGACCCAGAGGTTTACGAGAAACCTAGAGATAGATGGTCAGGTAGAAAGTGCTGATGTTTACTGTGAGAGCCAAAAGTCTCCAATGCTGCTCTTAGTAGTTCATGGAAGAGACATCATGCTGTCTATCTTTTCATTCAGGTCCCTGACACAAGCCTTAACTGTCCTCCAGGCTCAGACATGTAGCATGTACCAGATGTTTTTTTTTTTTCCTTTTAAAAGGGTAAATACCTGCATGGATGTCTTTTCATTCACTTGAGAGAGCTTTCCTATTGTAAATAATGCCTCCCTGTGCATAGCTGTACCACCCCTGGAATTAAACAGCCCAGTGGTTAAGTTGTACTCTAGGTCATGCAAATCCAATGGGGTCCAAGAATTAGTGGTTGTTTTCTGTTGCTATTTGTTTGTTTGTTTGTTTGTTTATTTATTTATTTATTTATTTATTTATTTATTTATTTATATGTTTTTAGTTTCCAATGTACAGGTAAAGAACAGTGGCCGTCAAAGTGAACTGAGGTCTCTGCAGGTACTTGCAGAGGGGGGAAATGCAAAGTGACTCTTTCTTGCTTCCTTGTCTCTTTCTTCTCAAGCCCTAACTGACAGCATTCTACCCTGTACTGAGAGAACCCTGAGGAAAGTGCTCAGAAGCTGAGTGCCAGGGCATGGGTGACCGTTTCTTCTCCACCTCTCCACAGAGCTCTTTATCTGGCACGTGAGCTTTTCCGTGGCAATTTCCCAGTGATTTGAGTTGCCTTGGTGATTCTGATGAGATGCAGTCTTGACTCAGTTCTTAGTTTCCAGGATATCTCTAACTCTGGACTGAGAAGCTTGGGTGAGCTTATTCAGGTTTCCTGGGCATGGGACCTTGCAACCCCACAGCTTACCACGCTACATCAGCTGTGCAGAAACTCTAGGACAGGAGAATGGAGGTGGCCAGCCAGACAAGGCAGAAGCAGGCTGTGAACTGGAGAGGCTCTGATTGTGGAAGGAAGGGGCAAATGGCCAGATGCAAATGTAAGTCTGAAGGAAGCTGGCCAGGTTTGTATGAAGTAGAGAGGCACAAATACACACCACTTTACAGCTGTGTAGAGGTTTCTTAGACAGGCAGCTGTTATTATCAGGCTCCCAATTTATGCCAACAGGGTGAGCACAGTCCACAGAAGCCTGCTGACTCTGTAGGTACAGACACAGCTACTCTATGTCCAGAACATTTGCTCTGAGATGCTCCATTCTTTTCTGTAGTATACTTCTATTTGGGGAAAATTGTCTTTCCCAGGTAATTTTGAAAATGTCTAGGTACACTTAATAAGTCATTAAAATGAACTATTTTAAAACTGATTAATGTCATGAACATTCCATGTCAGAAATAGGCAAATGGGTATTCTTACAATGGCAGAATTTACTGGATATCAATAAATTCAATAAATTCAGTTTGCCAACTATTCCTTTGACATATGACCATGGGCCAATTCAGGATCTTTAATTGCCATCTTAACCACAAAAATCATCAGACCATACATTATATATTATACAGAAACAGTATCTACCTATCTATCTATCTATCTATCTATCTATCTATCTATCTATCTATCTATGTTGGTTACTGTGGTGGTTTGAATGGGAATGGCCCCATAGGTTCATAATTTGAATGCTTGGTTCCCAGTTGGTGAAACTGTTTAGTAAGCACTGGAAGGTGTGGTCTTGTTGGTGGAGATGTGTCACTACACTATTCCAGTTAGTTCTATTTTTGCCTCCAATTTGCAAATAATGTAAGCTCTCAGCTACTGCTCTATCACCATACCTGCCTGCCTGCTGCCATGCTCCCTTCTGAAACTCTAAACAATCCCCAATTAAATGCTCTCTTTTGTAAGTTGCCTTAGTCATGGTGTCTCTTCACACCAAAATAAAAGTAATTAAGACAGTTACCAAAAAGTTAAAGAGGTCTCAGAGTTCAAAGGGACCTTACTGGAGGCAGGGGCAGAGGGCTGATAGAAAGGCAAGGAGTCTGAGGTGGTGCTGTTTTGTTGGGGTAGACAATGAACCCTGTTGAGAGATGCTCCTGGAGACATGCTGTAGATCCAAGCCAAGGCATCAGGGTAGAGCTGAACCCCAGTTTATGAATCTCTATCTCCTGTGTGGTGCCAGGCTGGAGATTGTGTCTCAATGCATAAGAACAGTGAGCCAGCACGCAAAATGGAGGCACCCAAGTCAAGGTACAGGCCCAAACTGATTTGCACAAAATGCGAGGCACAGCCCAACCTCAATATTTATCTTTCTACAGTTATGTTGAGTTAATCCTTCATGTGTAATCAATGAAATAGTAAACTTCCCCTCCAGGTTGCTTTATTTACTAGTGTTACAAAGTCCACTGCTCTGATGTTCATATTGATATGAAGGTGAGAGAAAAAACCAGATCGATATTTATAATCTGCTGCAAACATGGTGGTTTTTAAAACAAGAAACCAGCAGAAAAAGGAGACAGACTGAGAGTAATCTGGCTCATCTCACATGTCTACAGGGAAAAGCAACGAGCCACAGCCACATTAAATAAAAATATGTCTTTCAGAACCAGGCACAGAGCTGGATACAGCTAAGCCACAGGAAAGACCATAAATCAACTGGGAAAAGAATAGCACACAAATGACCCAACTCCAGCTCTCCACATAAATACAGCATCCTGATGGAGCCTGAGTGTTGGCTGCAATCCTGGTGTCCTGATATGAGCTCTGGTGTCTGCTCTGTCCTTCACCAGATCCTGGGAGACTGCTCCCGCCCTACCTCAGCTTCCTCTCTGGCAGATAAAGCAATGCCTGCCATGCAGGAATGTCATCATTGGAGTGAACTAATTCAGGTGAAGACCTTGAATTTGGGGAGAGTCTGGTCCCAACTATTTCTAGGGAGCTAGCCCCTCCTCCTCAAAGTCAGAGTGTGTCCCTTTTCAGTCCTGATAACAGGAACAAACCATGTCTTACCCCTCTTTCAAAGAGCCATTGTCTAGTGTCTTTAAAAGGCTCATGCTTGTCATTAAAATAAATTCAAATTAAAGCACACTAAAAGAATATTTTTACCCATCAGATTGGCTAGATCCCAGCCTGGTAACATGCTGCGGTAGAGGCTGTGTGGAATCAAGAGGTGGCACACCAGACCTAATATATAAATCGGTACAACCACGAGGAGGGCAACTGGCAATACGTCAGGATGACACATGCAAACCCCTGAGGTATGGACAGTGCTAGTCATAAAAGGATTTTCCCCCTGACAAGAAAAGCTTAGAAACAACCCAAAGGCCTATCAATACGAGGCCATTTAATTAAATTACAATGCACAATGCAAGAATACTTTGTAGCTAAGTGAAGGTATTGGCTTTGGCATGGGAGTTCTCCAAGATAAATTTTAAGTTGAAAAGGTAAAAGAGCAGAGCCAGATATAGATTATTATTGCAATATGCTAATTTTGTGTAATTTAAAGGAAGAAAATAAGAATATATATTCATATTGCACTTGTACAACCATCAGGAAATGAGAATATAATTAAGACTCTAAGATGGATGCATACCTATGTGCAGGTACTAACTTAACTGGTCTAGGTGGGGTGGGCACTTCTCTGTGCCTACTTATTTATACCCTTTCAGTCTTTTAGTGTTTCAAATTGCATGACTGTATTGCTTGCCAATAATTCAATCAAATAATTATTTTACATTTCTAAACACAACCAGTATGCCGTGTGGTCAACCTTGTGAGCTTGATCCTGGCTTCCTTGTTAGAATCGTTGTGGCTTACTTTTCTTTTCCTCACTGGGTGTTTTCCACAATCTTGTGGACACTGGGAAAAGGAAACCAGGTACTGGCCTTGCTGGATGGAAGCAGGGTTCCTCTCCAGGTAAGGATAGGGCCATGGACATGACACATCTCGTTTCTGGCCCTGTCTTTGCTCCTGTCCCTGACCCTGGTTGAATAAATTGCTTCCTTTGCTTGGGTTCCTTAATTTACCATTCTGTAAATTAAATGTGTTGCTCTAGAGTTTGTTCCTCACAGTTATTAAATTTGAAGCTGCATATTTGATATTTTTAAGCAGAAAAAAAAGGGCAAACTACAGATCAGTCTATGTAATATGTTAATGTGTGTAACAAAACAGACAAAGGTGAATTCAGATATAAACATGGAGCCTCTCAGAGGCTAACCCACGTGACATGCTTGCATTGAAGGGTAGCCTCATTGTCTCTGGCCCTCTCAGGCAGTTCCTCTGTGTGTATGAACACACGTGAGGGTTCATGTAAGACTAGTGGAAAAACTTGGATGCCACCCAACTTGTTGATGTTTGTTTCTGTTGTTTTGAGAGCATCTCTCACCGGCCTGGGACTTGCCAATTAGGCCAAACTAGCTGGCCAGCCAGCCAAGGATTCCTGTGACCCCTTTGCCAGCGCTGGCTTAACAAGTGCTGTCGCTACACCATGCTGGCTTTTTAGAACTAAGTATAGTTAGTTACATCACTGTGGTGATATTTTGTTTGTGCTTTAACAAATAAATCTTGCCTGAAGATCAGAGTGTGGAGCTAGCCACTAGAGGCCAGGCAGTGGTGGCACACATCTTCAAGCCCAGCACTTGGGAGGAGGAAACGGGAAGTGGTATGTCCTGAATGGTAAGTGATAAGGTGGGGTGGAGACAGGAGCTTGGTCCTTTCAGGCTGAGGAGTCTTAGACGTGAGAAGTCTCTGGTGGCTGCTGTGCTGCTTCTCTAATCTTTCAGCTTTCACCCTGATATCTGACTCCAGATTTTTATTAAGACCAATTAGAATTCAAGCTACATATTGCTTCCTCTCCTCCCTCTGATTCCTCCCATAATCCCTTTTCCCATTCACAGCCTCATTTTTAAATTAATATTGTTGCATATATGCATACATATAAACAAATAAGCGCACACATATCAAGTGATTATCGAGTACTAAGAAGTCAGCTCAGAAAAACACACACACATAAGCAACACTATATAGACCCAGGAAGTTTTGTTTTGTTTTGAATGTGGGTTCCAGGGATTGGAACTCCCTTCTTCTAGTGCACATGACAAGTACTTTACAACTGAACTGTTTCCTTGGGCCCCTCAGTCTTCATTTCCTGAATAGTTAGTAAGTACCAATCGTGGGTGAAAAAAAAAAAGCTTTCATCTTAAAGGGAATAAAAGATAGTTTATTCTACAGCCAAATCTGAGTGACCATGGCCCAAGAACAAAGATAAAGGTTACTTCTTCTAATTCCATGTTCCAACATGGAAGTGGTTTCACAAATGTTGTGGTTTTACAGAGCAAAGAAAGTTATAAATCAAGGCAAGTTCAAACTGCATTGGTGGGCACATCAGAGAGGCGGTTACAGCGGAAGGGAAGCTTTCTTATCTGCCAAAAACGCTGTCTGACTGCATTCCTAGCTTTTGAGCTGGTGGAAGCTAGAGTTCTGCTAAGTTCATAGATTCCAAAGGTTTTTATCTATTAGTCACAGGGTAAGTCCTGACCCAGCGGTGGACAAGGAATGGCTCTTATGGGGTCTAAAGCCACTGTAAACAAGGTAGTTCGCTTCCGGGCCTGCACCAGCCAAAGTCTCCACATCGCCGCAGGTCCAAACGTCTCTGCAGGATCCAAAGTCTCCACATCGCTGCAGGTCCAAACGTCTCTGCAGGATCTGGTTTGGAAGCGACTGAGTAGTGGGCAGGACCGCTGACTTTAGGACAGGGGAGTAATAACAGACATTAAGAAAGAAACTCCTGGATCATATCAAACTGTTACCCACCATGAATCAGCTCTAACCCCACACCTAGTCCACTGTGCCCGATGTTTACAGGTGCCATATAATAGGCTTACCACACCCTAACATTAAAATAAAATAATCGACAACAGTTTGGCCTAATGAAGTAAGGGTAACAGACAAAGAAATCATATATTTTAAATAACTAAAATGTATGCATTTTAACTAAATTGACTATATGTTTGCCCCTGTACTTACAGTTATTTATATTCTGTAAACTATCTGATATATTTAAATAGGTAGAAATTGGACTTTGGAAGGAGTCACTGTAGTAGTGTCCTTTTTTATTAGCAAAAACCCCTGAATATTATTTAATTTTTTTAAATCTCAGCTAGTTATATTAAAGGTCATCTAAGAAGTTGATTTATTCAGGAAATATCAAACATCATGAATGTTGTAATTATAGATTGATGTCTTTTGTATCATTTAGATAAGAAAATTAACTCAAATCTTTGAGTATCTCTAGTTAATTAGACTTAAAATTCATTTTAAATATCCAGTTATTATTGTTTTACCCAAATTACGGTGAATAATGAGAATGTATGTGTAATGGATATTATATGTAATAAATACAGGTAAATACATTAATAGTTTTTTTTAGCCAAATTTAAATTATTTGTTAAATATTTAAGTTATTATAGGATGCACCTTGAATTTTTTGTTGATTTTAGAAAAAACATCTAGGTTTATAAGGCATTCAGAACAGAATAAAGTTTGCCATTTATGACTTTAAAGCTAAAAACAGAGATGAATAATTCTTTCAAAGATACCACTACGAGGTAAGATTATCTCTAAGCTCTAAGATGTCTTTGTAAGCCTTAAAGCAGGTTTTAAAAAACAGTTTCTAAAAAATGTTTAAGGTTGTCACATAAGCCTGGCTTTTGATAAGCTCTTGAAATAACTTGTTTACCATTTGTTTCGTTTTTTAAAAATTATTATTTTTTATTTATTTTATGTGCATTGGTATTTTGCCTTTGTAAGGGTCCCTGGAATTGTAGTTACAGATAGTTGTGAGCCACCATGTAGGTGCTGGGAATTGAACCCGGGTCCTCTAAAAGAGCAGTCAGTGCTCTCAACTACTGAGTAATCTCTCCAGCCCCCTATTTGTTTCTTTTTTAAAAAGGCGGTAGCAGTCAAAATACCTTACAATCCTTAAAAGGTTTGTATTTACATATACACTCACATACATACAAATCATCTAAAGGCACAGACATAAGCCATTCTCTTGATCTTTGATGTAAGAGCTTAGTATCTCAAGGGAGGGTAATTATCCAATAGGAAAAAAAGTAGCCTTGAGTAGGAGCAACCAAATCTTAAAGTTAATTTATACCTTAAGCAACAGAGACCATGTCATAGAACTGGAATTGAGACAAGAGTCATTGACCAGAATTGTATGATTATGCACGTTATCCTTTAAAAAAAAAATTCTTTTAAAATTAAAAAATTCCCACTAATTGAGCAAATAAAGATTTTAAAAATGCCATTTTACTATGTTTTAGGATATTTAAAGTATCCAGATTTGTAAGGTAGTATACATTTTTAAGACATTTTAACATATCATCACAATGTTCAAATTAGCAATCTGTACATGCATTTTCATTGGGCATCAGTAGCCCCAGCATGCCTTTAGTGACTCAGTGCCAGCAGCCATATCATCATCAGCCATCAAATGAGACATGTCCAGCCAGGCCATCATGGCCCACTCCTTGTCTCCCAGTCTGTCTGTCTCTTGCTCTCTGTCTCTTTCCTCTCTACCCTTGCTCAGAGGCAGCCTCTGCATACCCCCTCCCAATAAATCTCCCGTGTGAGATCTGTTGTGTGGTGTGATCTTTGTAGCATACCTTGGCCCTGACCCACCAAGGTACTCCCACTACATATACTCTAACAGGCATGCCAATTACAATAACAATACTTCTAGCACATAACAAAAAATGAACAAAAAAAAAAAAAAAAAAAAGAATTGGCTATAGTTTGTTACAAAAAATTTTTTGACACAAGCATTATATGAAAACAACCCAAAACATATGAAAACAATTGCTGCAGACATGTATGACATAATTACATGAAATTAGATCCACTCAATTTAGAATAAAAAAAGGTAGAAAGTTTATGTCTCTCTTAAGACCTGAGAAAGACTCAGTAACAAAGTATCAAAAGGTGAAGTTTGTTACACAGACCTAAGGCACTCCTGCCTCTGTCTCTCTCTTTCTCTGTCTGTCTGTCTGTTTGTGGTGATATTTTATTTGTGCTCTAACAAAGCTTGCCTGGGGATCAGAGGATAAAGCCAGCCACTATATTAAACAGAGGTCAGGCAGTGGTAGCACACACCTTTAATCCTAGCATACGGGAGGCAGAGATTCATCCAGACTGCTGTGAGTTCAAGGCCACATTGGGATCAGAGACAGGCATGGTGGCACAAGCCTTTAATCCCAGCACTAGTTAACCAAAGAGGTCTAGAGGTCTGCACAGACAGATAGGAAGTGATAGAGCTGGGCGAAAAGAGGAAGTGAGGTAGCTGGGCGGAGAGAGGAAGTAAGATGGCAGGGCACAGAAAAGTTTTAAGGTGTGAGTATACGGGAAGTAGCTCTCTTGGGTTAAGGATTTCCTAGTAGTAAGAACTTGTAGCTGGCTTGTTCTATTCCTTTGATCTTTCAGCTCTCACCCCAATATCTGGCTCTGGGTTTTTTATTAATAAGATGGTTTAGCAAATCTTGTTATATCTGTCTCTCTGTCTCTGTCTCTGTCTCTCTCTCTTCATGGGAAATAGTTTTCTATTGTGTCCAAGCCTGGTGGTAAGAAACTGGCTTAGGATATGTGGGGCACCCGCTTTTACCATGTTGTTTCTCAGAAAATCAGTGTGCTTTTACATATGATCCAGGAGCAGAGTGTGCCTGGATCAGGAAATGTCTGTTGCTGGTGTCAGGGGCTTGTAAACATTTAGTGAGTCTCTGGTCAGAAAAAAACAAAACAAAACAAAACAAAAACAGAAGCAAAGGAACACAGAAGCCAAGTTTAACAAGTTCTGTTGTCCACGTGTCAAACAGGGAAGTCACCAACGGAGCTTGAAGATGGGTCTCAGCGTAAATCCCAGGGGTATTGAGGGCACAGACTTGGTCTCATTTGGTTGTCCTCAACAGCCAGAGGGGCTCCCTAAGCTTTTGGGAGCTAACTCAGAACAAACTGAGCTTTCTGCCTTTAAGGCTGGCAGGAATTTAGGACCGGTTTGTATACTAATGACACTTCACTGTAAGCAAGAGTCCAAAGAGGGAAATAAGCTGCCGGAGGAAAACAGTAGGGTAGGTAGGAGACAAAGAAAGGGGCGAACAGGGTTATTTTAGAATTTATCTTTAGTGTTGATATAAACTTAACATTTTAAAAATCAACTTCTTATTTAAGCATCTAATTTAACTCACATGTATTTTAGAGCACTTTACTAGTGCGAATTACCAATTTTATCAGTTCTACAGACAGTTTTACATTATAATTAAAGCAGGCTTCATGTTTTCGATTTTAAAGTTTTATTGCCTGGGACTTTAAGAGTGCAAGATAAACCAGTTTGGAGGTGGTAAATGATCTTCACTGAGGGAACAGTGAAGCTAGGCATTCTTTGTTACATCCACCCTTTCCCCAAATACTTGCAAGTTGAAGATCAGTGATTACCACACATAGAGCTTGCTGGAGTACCAGATGGTGGTTTATGTCCAGACACTTCCTTCTTTTTGGAAACTTTGTGGTTAATATTCTGATCTGCCCCTTGAAATCCCACTCCTTAGCTCTACCCTGCATCCTGCCTCATTCTAAAGAAAAATTCCTCCCTTTCCTCTCTCTTCTGCTTTTCCTCTCCCGAGGTGCACCCCCTTCCTCTTTCTTTCTTTCCTTCCTGTCTTTCTCTTCATCTCTCTATTATAATAAACTCTCCACGTGGATGCAGCATCTGGGTTGTGAATTACTGGCCGGCAGCACCCCACCTGCATGGATTGCGTCTGCCCAGCGTATTTCCCTACATGCTCCGGGTACCCTCGGGGTTCTCCCCCCTGAACCCCCTCCTCGTTTTGTTCTCCATTTTCCCCCTTTTCTGAAAAGTTGCCTGTCAGTGCTAATGAGGGGTGTCTGTTTGGGGTCAGGGATCCACTTTCTCAGCTGTCACCCAGAGACCATCTTCTTCCGGTGGGTCTCAGGGTTTATCCTTCATGATCAGGAAAGCCTGAGGAAGAGAAAGGTCTCCCAAAGAAGCTGTTTCATGTCATGAGGTGTTCCCTGATATGGCCACACTCTGGGATGGAAGGAGAGCCTTCTCTTGTTGATACCTGAGGAACAGGTACCCTGGTGGGTGGATATTTGCATGGTTAGTCCCCAGAAGATGAAAGGATTAGGAGGTGTGGCCTTTTTGGAGGGAGTGTGACCTTAAACCAAGTATTTTGAAAACACACCAGAAAAGGTAGCTATCAAGTTAAGATCTTTAGTTAATCATCTCAGAATAAACAAATGAACCATCAACCAAACCAAGAGAGGGGAGTCTGAGTCCCCTGGAAAGAACTCACCAGCTATCCTGAGCCAATGACCCCAGATGGCCTGGACTCAGTGGGTCCTGGCAGGTACCTGACCGGCTTCCATTCAGATTTTCCCCGGTGAAAAGCAGATCATTCTCAGTCCAAAGGTTTGGTGCCATAACTGTCAACACAAAACAGCTCTTGTCTTAAATGGAATAAAAGATAATTTATTCTAGAGCCAGTTTGAGTGACCACAGCCTAGGAACACAGATTTTGGTTACTCCAAATTCCATATTCCAACATGGAAGCAGCTTCATAGTTTTACAGAAAAAAGTCATAAGTCCAGGCCATTTAAAATATAGTGGTAGGTACATCAGAGAGGCAGGTACAGCAAGATGGAAGCTTTGCTATAGGCCTCAAATGTTAGCTGGTGCCGTGCTTAGCTGATGCTGGCTGGTGAAATGCTTAGCTTTGGGTTACTTGAAGCTTTTGGTCTTCTAAGTTGATAGATTTCCAAAGGGTTTTATGTATTAGTCACAAGAAGTTAGTTCCAACACACAGAGGTGGGCAACATACACAATCCTAACAACAGAGGTTATTGGAGGGGGAGAGCTAAAGTTAGCCTGAAATTGAGTGATTAGCTTCTGGACCTGCAGCACACCAACCTCTCCACACCACTGTAGTTCTAATCAGTCTGGCAGGTGCTTTAAGAATTCTAAGATAAAAGAGAATGTTCCTGTTATCCAAGAGTTCACTGTGGGAGGAGAAAGGCAAAGACAATTAGAATGAAAAAGTTCTGTGATCACCTAAATCCTCATAAAGCCAGAAGTGAAGAGCACCCATGAGACCCAGCAGACGCACGGCCTCCGGGATACTTACAGCCTCAGCACGGTGCCCTGTGCCTGATTCCCGCAGCCAGGCCGTTTCTGCGATCTCAAAGCTCAAGCACCATCAGCTCCTCACCTTACTCTCTAGCTCCTTTCTTGGTCCCTTGTTCCCCTTTTTCTTCTTGCCTCTACAGGCCTGACTCCACTGAGACCCTTCCCACTTCCGGTCGGGCCTTATCCTGGGATGGCATAACCGACCTTCCCACCACCCACACGCTCTTAGTCTGGTCAGTTCTGTAACTACTTCCTGGGCAATGTCCTCGAGCCACGTTATTTCATTTAGTCTCCTGAACACCCAGCCTCTGAAGGCGCAAATCCAAGTGTATAAAACGAACCGTGAGCTCTGCTGTTGCGGCTGGCCAATCAGAGCACTCCACTAGGTGCATTTTCATGGAAATGATGAACGGTGGCATCTTGCAAGCCATTCGAAGGTCCTGAGGCACCTCCTTAGCATGAAAGAGGGTTTGATGTTATTTTATTGATAGATATTTTATTGTTTTCTAACTGTATTCTCTACCTGATAGCTTTATTAACCAGTAGATTTGACGAAGCAGAAAACCCAATTCTATATCTTTAAAAACAAAGTAATAATACCTAATTAATATTTTATTTCAACATTTTCAAGATTGTAGGTTATATATTTTGTCGATAGAGAACTGCTTTTGTTAATAACTGAAAGAGGTTTACTTTATTTAATTAATTCATTAATTAATTTAGTTAGTTAGTTTTTTCGAGACAGGGTTTCTCTGTGTAGCTTTGCGCCTTTCCTAGATCTCACTCTGTAGACCAGGCTGGCCTCAAACTCACAAAGATCCGCCTGCCTCTGCCTCCCGAATGCTGGGATTAAAGGCATGCGCCACCACCACCCAGCTCTGAAAGAAGTTTACAATTTATTTTTACAATTTCTGTTGGGTATCATCCAGTCCTAAAGAAGAAAAGAGCAAAGAAAACTCCTGCAGATGAATAACAACTACTCACCCAAAGCGACAATGAAAAGCATCATTGCAGTCACCTGTTGTTAAAGGAGGAATTTCAGGGCCTGGATGGTGGCTCAGTAGTTAGACCTTTGCTCTTTTTAGAGGATCCAGGTTCAATTCCGAGCACCCTCACAGTGGTTTGCAACCACCTGTAACTCCGGTTCTAGAGGACCACCAAGCCCTCTTCGGGACTCCTCATGGTGCACAAAAATGCATGCACATAAATGAAAACATAAAAATATTTTTTTTAAAAGGAAGAAAATGCAAAGAAGTTGGGGAAGCTGGTTAGTAAATTTTAAAGTAAAGGTTTGGGAACTTGAAATGTGTCTCAGGGATGTATCTCGATGCAAGCACGGATATTTCTCTTTCCTACTCCTTAGTATAATATGCAAATGTGTCCCTCTAATGCACAAACTACATGTAGAAACACCCACTGGAATTTAATTCATTTGCAAGTGACTGTTGGGATCAAACTATTTTCTCCCTGGCTCTTTGGGCAGTACCCCAAATTATCTTCAAGTCTAGCCAGACATGAAACATACCATGGAGAGAAAAGCAATGCTTTACCCAGAAAACTGGGGATCACAGCAGCCGGAAGGTGAGCAGGAATGCCCGCCTCCATTTGCACTTTCCTGCAGTTTGGGATTGGACAGGAAAACTCCATAAGTTCCAAAGAGTTCCTGAGCCATTCTTAAGGAAATGGAAGTATTTTAAAATATCAAAATCGTAAGTTTTGTTTATTCTTTGATTTCCACATGAGCCCTGTGATCCCATCTTTGAGATCAGAACCTTGCTGGTTATCCTTGGTCTGTCAAAGCCAGAAATCCTGAGACTGCATGTGGTCAGGGGGCTCCCCATTCTGACCAGGTAGGACCTGGGAGCTGCTGAAGGCTGCCCAAACAGGGCATCCAAGGACAGGGAAGGTGCCTCTCCCTGCTTCCTCTCCTGGCTGCCGGGAGTTTGGTAAGTAGCCTGTGCTTTGCAAGGGCAGCATTCTGCTCACCACACATAGCCAACCTTTCTTGCCAAATGAGGGGATCAAAGCCATGACAAAATGTCTCTGTGGAGAAATGTCTTTGGTCCCTTACTTTCTGTCCTAATGGATGTAGGTGCCACCAGCTGTCACCATCCCTAGAGATCCTACTGGTTTCAGTGTGGGATGCCATCAGCTCACTCTCAAGATTGCACAGCATTTGACAGGACAGAGCCCAGGCAAAGGCAAATCCTGGCAAGAACCCCAATTTGTCTGCATGGAACCCATGCTGTCGACTGCTCCAGCGAGCCGACTTCCATAGACAAGCTGGACCCGAGAGCCCCCTCCCAGTGCCTCCTTTGCTTCTGCTTTGGGAAAAGAAAGGGGTCTTTGCACCCCACTTCTCATGGCCCTGTTTTCTAGCCGGCCTCTCCCCTAGTTCTCTGTAGAATGTACAGTCACTCAACATGTCCCTCTAATGCACAAGCTACCCATGGAATCTGCCTTCTCTTTCCTCAGGAGGTTTCTCTCCTTCAAGCCACTGTTGCAATGACCAGTCCCCAGGGCTGGTCCTAGTGTGCAGGTCACAAGCACACCGCAGGTTTCAGCCTACCAGAGTCAGTGTGGGTTGGCAGCTCATACTGCTTTACTCCTGAATGCTGAAAGTCTGCTCAGCTTTTAAGTGTTTCCACAACATGGGTAACTTCCTATTCTTTATGGGTTTTATCTTACCTATACCTCCTAAGACTAGCTGCATCTACAGAACAGAGATCTGAATATTTGCAAAAATGTTCTTGCATGCACTGTTTGCATTTCCTCTCAACAAAGTCAGAGACTAGAAAAAGGGCCAATCTGTATTCTCTCACTACCTGATTCCAAACATTCTTGAAAACTCTCTGGTCATACTTGTTACTTTCTGTAAGTCCATGCAGACAGAGCTAGTCTGTCCCTCCTTGCTTGAGTCATATGGAGATCCCTGTAGGTGAGTTGGGGGTGGGATATGTTCATGTTTGGAAAATAAGCCTGATTACATAAGAGGTCATGGAGAATGGCTAATGCCACTGCTTAGGTCAGGGTCATCTGTCCCCACACCTCTCACACTTCTCCATGCACTCCATCCAGTGCGGCAGTTCTGCGAGTGGCTAAGGGTTTTTTCACAGACACTGAGACACTGTTCCGCCGGATGGCACACTTCCCTCCCATTGCCTTGCAAATGTCCCCACATACACTGCCATCTCTCAGCGGCCACCACTCGGCCACCTAAGCCACCCAACAACGAACTGAGTCCGGTAAGATTAACCACACATTGCTGATCATTCATCTCCCCACTGTGTACACATGTGGGGCCTCACGTTGTACAGCTGTGTGCCCACTGCCTAGTAGACTGCTCATTATGCACCAAAGCATACAATAAAGATTTGGGTAACAAATGGGTGAAGAAATAAATAAATGGTCAAATCCACAAGAGCGCCATGTGACTGATTTAGTCGATATCAAGACAAATCACATGCTCTAGTGTTGCCGTAGACAGATACATGGAACATGCTGTCCAGTGAAAAAAATCGAATTCTTAAAAAACATCAGTTTAGGGCTGGAGAGACAGCTCAGTGGGAAAAGCTTACCTGTGAGCATGGGGAGCTGAGTCTGGATCCCCAAAACCCATGTCAAAACTGGGAGGGGTAGTGCAAGCCTGCAAGGGCAGTGCTGGTGAGGCAGACAGCCCCTCCCCCACCCCCCCACCCCCCGAACTCCCAGGTCACACAATCCTGACAAACCAATGAGCTCCAGGTTCAGTGAGACACCCTGTCTCAGAAATACAAGGTGATCAAGGAAATATGTCTGATACCAACCTCCGGCCTCCTCATACATGTATGCCCATGTATGTACACACATGCACATGCAATCACATACACTTGTTTACACGCATGGATGCAAAACACACACTCACCAACCCCAGCCCATTATAAAATTTATGTCTTTATAAACAGATACTAGGGGTTTACCATCTGGAAGATATTTGCTAAAATATGCATAAGTATTAAGGCAGAAATTAGAAGATGTAGGTTTGATGCTTTTTTTTCCTCTACACATTTCCATAATGCTTGAGTATTTTTCATATGGAAACAAGTCATGTTTACATAAACCTCCCATTAAAAACAAGCTGTAATTTGAGGATGATATACAGATGCAAAGATTTGCATTTTGTTCTGAAGCCTGCAGGATAGAAGCTCCTGAGGTGGGGCTGTGGTGGGGAGGGGGTATGCAGCATCAGTCCCTTCCCCCACAGTTGGGTGCCTTCCGGGAGTACACGGCTAGAGCTTAGATGCAGTGACCAGAAGGGATGGGGTCTCCATGTGCCTAACACATTCTTCTTAATGAAGAGCTTGTTTTCCTGTCTCTACAGGAGACTTCTGCTGCTTCCTGATGCAAAACACAAACAAACCGAAAAGAAAGTGACAGCCTTGCGCTTCCTGGGGGCTGACTGTCTATTGTCTGAAAAATATGTAAGTGAACCCAGAGATGCTTTCTCCAGACACAGCAGTCCTGGCTTTAGCTCTTCTTCCACCAAAACAGCCTCAGAATAATATGCAGATTACTTTGCCCAAGGAAATGTGGCTTTGAAACCTTGTCCATGTATCAGCCACGGCAGGCCACTGTTCACACTCGAGCGTCTCCTGTCAGTGAGGAAGCTAGGGCTCCATACTAAGAAGCACACAGAAATTCTCACTTGTATCAGACAGGAAAGAAAAAAGAGACACACCCAGCTGTGCTTCAGTAGGGAAAAACAAATAAGACCGTGCCTTGTCCTGTTTCAGAAAATTAAATAGGAGCTAAGAAGAATGAGCTGGACCTCTTACCAATGGAGCAAAAATACACAGACATCACTGAATGTGAAAAGCAAGTCATAAGAAGATCCAGGGAATTCTATTTACAGCAGACACAAGCACACACAACTGTGCTATATCTTCCACAGGGTTGATATGTGTAAACACGTAGAAAATTCTAAAAGGGCACAAAATACTGAAAAACTTTCATTTTTGAGTAGTGCAACAATGTTCAGCAAGGGCTGAGATTGAGATCAAATTGGGAGTCAGTGTTAAGACCTTTGAATTTTATGAGAAAAGCTAATTTCTCAAATTATGTAGCACTTTCAACACATCTCGCTACTGCTTGACACAAAGGATATGGCCAGCAAGTAAAAGTTGATCTATTTTTTAATGTGCTGACTTAATTAGGTTTAAAGGTGTTGTCCACATTATCATATATGTCCAAGACATGCATTAGGAGAGCAATTGCCTTTGCCTATTTGTACACTTATGAGCCAGATGGGAAACTGGAAAGAGAAAGGGTTAAGACTGGGCAGCAATGCTGTTGTGAGGCTGTCTGCTACACATCTTCTGCTAGAGTAGAGTCCACTGCAGCCCAAGTCAAGCACATTTCACCTTTACCAGCTCTATTTAGGACATACAAAGCAAGAGTTTTAAAATACTCCATTCACTCTCCATAGGAGCTAGTATGGCATTTTCATGGCAAAGAAACTCACATGTACTACCTCTTAGAAGTATATGGGCTCCCGGCCACACAATTTGATAATTGAGAATTCCAGTTGGCTGTCTCTGAGGTGGGAAAATGGATTTAAACAGAGATGGAGTTTGAGCAAAGGCTTCCCAGCAGTCTGGTCAATAGCTCTTAACAGGTCAGAGTGATTACAGGCCAGGAGTGTGCTGGGAAGGCTAGGGGTGGATGGTGGGTGAGAAGCTGGGGTTTGGATCTGTCGTCTCTTTGCTCTGCTGTGAAGTCCTAGAGGAACTGCTTGATTTCACTTCCCTCCTGGTGAGTCCTTGTACCAAAACCCCGGATGACATCAGCAGGCTGACTGTGGTTGTCACTCTTCTGTTGCTGTGATGCTACACTGTGACCAAGACAAGTTATAAAGGAGGCCTTTAACTTGGGCTTGCTTACAGTTTCAAGGGTGAGTCCACAACCATCAAGACAGGAAGCATGGCAGCAGACAGGCATGCAGAGAAAGAGCAAGTCTGGGCCTAGCATGGCTTTTGAAACCTCAAAGCCCACTCCAGTGACACACCTCCTTCAACAAGGCCACACCTCCTAGTCCTTCCCAAGCAGTTCCACTAACTAGGGACTAAGCATGGAAGTATATGAGCCTATGAGGGCTCAGGCCCTGAGCACATTCACTGTGATGGGCCAGGAGAGCTTACTAAGGGAGTGGCTACTATAATTTGTTGTGGATGATGATCAGGACACTGAAATATGCAAATAGTTCCTCCTCTTCCCTCTCTCTCTCTTGCCTTAAGTAGATCAATATACCTGGCAATTTTTTGTAATACCTGCCTTACTCTCTTACTCCATGGATTAATCCCAATATCAGGGTCCTCTTGGTTTCTCCTTGCAGAATGTACACCCCAAATATACCTATTGAACAGACTCTCCTGACTTTATTTCCTAGATGGTTCAAAAAGTCCAAGCAAACATTAGGTGGAGCTTGAGGAACCCCATGGAAGAGGGGGAGAAAGGATTGTAGGAGCCAGAGGTGTTGAGGACACCAGGAGAACACAGCCCACAGAATCATCTAAGCAGGGCTCATAGAGGATCACAGAGACTGAAAGGACAATCCCAGACCCTGTATGGGTCTGTGCTAAGTTCTCTGCAATTATGTTATGGTTGCTAGGCTGTAGGACTCCTAAAAGTGGGAGTATGGATGTCTCTGACTCTTTTCCCTGCTCTTGGGATCCTTTTCCTCCTGATGGGTTGCCTCATTCAGCCTTGATATGAGGGTTTGTGCCTAGTCTTACTGCATTTTGTTATGCTGTGTTTGGTTGATATCCCTGGGAGGCCTGCTTTCTCTGAAGGGAAAGGAGGAGAGGTGGGGGGAGGGGTAGCTAGGAGGAGTGGAGGGAAGGGAGGGGGTGGTCTGGAATGAACTCCAATGTGTTCTATGTTTCTGTTGCCTAGAGTAAACATCATGTTGGGCTCTTTCCGTCTTGCCAGCTCCCAGCTTCCTGATCAATCCTCCTTGAGTTCTCCAGCATGATATACGCTCACTGTCGCATTGGACAACACTGGGGGTAGGGGCAGGGAGGGCTCCTCCTCATGAGAACTAAAGCTCTAATTGGCAGATGTGACTCACAGCCTAGTGAGATATCTGAGACTTGACATCTTTCCAAGGAAATGCAGCCAGTGTAGGCACTAGACACTCAGAGCCACTTTGAAGCCCCTGCCCAGGAAGATGGTGTGGACACTCTAGATAAAAAGATAACATCTAATCTTAAGGTTCAGGTCCTCCTGTTAGACACAAGGCCATTCATTAGGGAAGTCTTCATGTCAGGTAAAGTGGTAGGAGCCCGTAACAGGACAGGCAGGTGACAGCCATGATGAGAACAGTGAGAGACAGCTGTGACAGCAGAAACCGCAGGGCCGGGAGGAGCAGCAGTAACAACACAGGAGTGAAGTGTCTAAAGAGTTCCAGGGAGCCATGGGGGCAGAAACCATGAGATCAGGAACAGCTAAGACAATGAAAGCTACAAGAAGTCCCTGAAAACCCAAGATGAGAGACTGAGCTCCAGTCTATGTCCCAGTGAGCTGCCAAGGGCCAAGCTCTGTAATGCTGGCCATGTCAGGGACCAGTGGTCCCAAGGGCTGTAACACTGGCCATCCCTGCTGCTGCCCACACTGGCTAGTGCTTCAAGGCAGGCACCATTATCCACGAGTGTAAGACTGAGTCTCGCCCACAGGCCTTTGGCATCCAGGAACTGTCCACAGTGAGCAAGCAGCCCTTTGCTCAGTCACAGTCCTCATCTGGACAGAGCAGAAGGCTCTCTACCAGCTGACTTTTAACAAACCACCTATCTGAAGGTGCTGTCAAGTTAACACAGCACGCAGGAGCAGAGAGGGTGGCAGCTAGGGAGCTCAGAAAAAGCCAAAAAGCTATGTAGGTAAGGTCTCTTCAACGCTTTCAGCCTGAGGCTGATTTCATGCAGAGAGGCAGGTGGGTTTTCTAAAATCCTGTGGTCTTTCCAGCCTGGAGACACAGGGAAGTGAAGTCCATGCACTGACTTGTTTCTGAGACATGGAAGGGGCCACAGTAGGAACAATCCAGAGGGGAACGTTCTAAACTCATTTACCCACATCTCTGTGTAACCCTGAAACTAGGAGGTATGAAGTAGACAGAGAGCCAGCAGCTGAAAGCAAAGCTTTGCATCGAAACTGAAGCTGATGATTCAGAGAGAATCTGTGGCCAATAGAGCCAACACAAGGGCCTGCTAACAGAGGAAGCAGCATTCAGTGGTACAGATAAAAGCCTCCGGGATCCCCCTTACTCAGCATATGTGATGTTCACATGTAATCTGAGATTGCCTGACTGCTGAAGAACCCAGGGAAAGCGTCAACTGAGTGCAAGCCTGGTGGAACTCAAATGATGACCATGCCAACCCACAAGAATTTTATAGCAGCCAAGACAGTCAACAGCGGCAATGGCAAATAAAACAGGTTTCACCTCAGGGAAACTGCAACCAAGAGGCAAGAATGAAGAACAAGTTAAAAACAGAGAACGGAAACGGATGAATCTGGAAATTAAAGAAAAACTCAAAGAACAGACATAACGGGGAAGTAAACGATGTGAGCTCGACAGAAATGACAGACCAACAGGGAAAGTGTGAAGGCGTCAATCTGTATCACAAAGAGAAATGAAGGAATTAAAAGAAGGAATGGACCACATTCATGGGTCCAAACTACCCAGTACAAACAGATGTCATTTCCTCCTAAGTTTGACGTGTAAATTAACTGAAATTTACACAGAGTCAGTCACACACAGTCCATTTGGGGCACTCAAGTGCAACAGTGTCTGTCTGTCAGTTTCCCGTGGATCTAAATATCTGACAGAACAAGTGCCAGAGATTCTGGGAACAACCCTTGCTCCCCTGGTTCTGATGCTGCAGAGTATTGTTGTGGGGACATGTGGTGGAGAGGCTGCTTCATGGTAGACAGAAACAGAGGCCAAGGGAAGAACCAGGAACAGCCACCCTACCTTCTGAGGTTTCACAGCGAGGCACTGAGCCTGCGATAGATTATGGGTGTGGGGGCATTTCATAGTTAAACTGTCAGATCTGACAAGCCAATTTTGAAATGAAATACGAGACCAAGAAAATTGAGATATTCTTGAAGAAGGTGAAAAGATAAGCTATATCAAGTATCAGGTTCTTAGAGCTACAGCAAGTTTTACAGTGCAGCGCTGAATCAGAGAGACAGAAGGTTAATGGGGCAGACCAGAGTGCACAGACGCACATGCGCAGGTGTGGAGCCTGGATAGAGCAAAGCAAAGCTGCAGGGGAGCAGGGAAGGGTGGGCTTTCTGATAAGTGGCAGTGCAACAGGAGGATCGCCTGCAGAACACTTGATATTATTTCACACACTCGAGAATCCATCCTTAGCTGCTGTTAAGATGGCTCAGTTAAGAGCACATTCTGAGCCGGGCGGTGGTAATGCACACCTTTAATCCCAGCACTTGAGAAGCAGAGACAGGTAGATCTCTGTGAGTTCAAGGCCAGCCTGGGCTACAGAGCGAGTTCCAGGACACCCTATCTTGAAAAGCAAAGCAAAACCAAACAAAAGCACATTCTGTTTAATGTGGATGCCGAGATCCAAACTTGGGTCCTCTGGAATAGCAGTGTGTACTCTTAATCTCTGAGCCATTCCTCTGTCCCCAACTCATGAATACTTTAAAAAAAGAAAGGAATGAAGGGCCCAGCCCTCCTTTTTAGGAATAAGGCTATTGGTGCAGATGATAAAGGTGGCAGAGGAAAAGTTCAGTTCAGATCATGAGGAAGCTAAATGATCAGCCTTGGACCACCCAAGCTCTGACCATCTACCCTGAAAAGGAACCAGTTCCATTCAGGCTTGCTTAAGCCTCTGGCACACTTTGGTTTCTTATAGCCAGTTCAAACCCTAATTTCTATAAGGTCAGAGTTCTACCTAACATTAGTTCACAGGTAGCACCATGAGGCCTACTGATTGGTGTATGTAATAATCCTTTTATACACTATAAATATATATTACTCTCACTGGTTAATGGAGAACTGACTGGCCAGTATCCAGGTAGAAAGTATAGGTGGGACATCCAAACTGAGAATGTTGGGAGGAAAGAGTCAGTAGAGTCACCAGAAGACACAGAGAGAAGCAAGATGGACATGCCATGCTGAGAGAAGATACCAAGCCACACAGCAAAGTGTAGACAAGAAATAAAGGTTAATTTAAATGTAAGAGTTAGCTAGTAACAAGTCTCAGCTATTGACCAAGCATTTATAATTAATATTAAGACTCTGAATGGTTATTTGGGAACTGGTAGGTGGGACAAGAAACTTCTGCCTACAGATTGGTTCCAGGGATGGAGATATTATAGACAATCAAACAGAAGCATGAGGACCACTAGGGACAGGTACAATGGGCAAGTTCATTTTCTATTTCCTGAAGAACTTAGGTCAGCTGCCAAGAAAGTTGCTACAGCTCCAGGCTTCTCTCGTCCTATGGAAGGGTAATAGTGTGGTCACTGTCAAAATAAATATATGTTTATTCAAATTGGCTGTGGCCGTTCTTTGCTGAAAGTGTTTTTTGCTGAAAGGTTCCTGAGCGCTCAGCCCAGAACCCTGGAAGGTTATTTTCCAGACCTGAGCTTTCTATGTGGGACTCAGGGTCTTGAATGAAGCATCATCAGGAAGTCAGGATAATTCATACTTATTTCCAAACTCAGATTGAGCCAAGAATTATTTTTAAAGTCCGCTGTGAAGCAGATCAAAGTTGTTTTTAAATACACAAATCCAATAAGCCAGTTGGACTCGGGACTAAACCTGTATCTTTTCTAGAATAACTCAAGCAGAAAATCAAAAGATTCCCTAAACAGAAATGGAATTGAGCAGTCTCATCACTGAATTTGGCTCACAGTCCTTGGATCTTGGGAAGAGGAGGAGAGGTGTTTGTGCATAGAAAGCTGGTGTTGGGAGTCATGTGAGAGGCAGAGGTTCTGTGAGCCTGTTTCTGTTCAGAATGTAAAACAAAACCTTGACATGCAGAAGCTCTGGCTGCAGACAGTGATTTAGCCATCAAAGAAGTTGACCTATATTTGTCTGTCCAGACTTTGCACGTACCGTTTAATGGGGCCTCCGGAAATCAGCTGCGACCAGGGAAAATTGCAGAGTTTGGCCCGGCGTGTAATTCTTCCCAGAACCGGCTATGTACCTGACAGCTATGATTTGTTACAAAAAGAATACAATGTTTTCTTCTTAGAGCTCTCTCCTCAGGCATAGCAAAGAAAGCATGTACCTTTCCAAACACCCACAACAGTACGGAGTTTGATCAAGGGAAGGTTTCACTAGTGCAGACACCTAGACTTGCAAGGAAAGCATTGTAATGCAAATGCTCTATCCACCTGGAGCCCAGAGCTAGCTAAGAGCTGGCGAAGAGGAACAAATGACTGCTCAAAGCCAAAATACAGAAATAAAGCCCAGCAGTGTCACAGTGGCTTGTCTCTGGAGTCAACTCAAAACAAACTCTTACCTCAAAGATCCTTTGTTCTAGGGGACTGGATGTGAGTGGCCATAGCCAGAGAACACAGCTGTGGATCACCCCGAATTCCTTGTTTCAGTGTGGTAACAGATTCACGAAGCTTTCCTAGTTACAGAACAAACTAAGTCATAAATAAAAGGCTCTTTTCAAATACATTGGTACAAATATCAAGTAGGCAGTTAAAGCAAAACAGAGGCGCCTCTGCTGTAGGCCTCAGACTCTGTCTGAGGGCATTCATAGCTTTTTGGTTAATGGAAACCAGTCTCTTGAAACACTGCCAAAGTTTCATCTGGTAGTCACAGGATCAGACAAAGATGAGCAGAGGGTGGCTACTAAGGACACTAAAGATAGCCCAAGATAAACAGTGATTAGGAACTGGACCTGGGGCGTTCCCACCTCCCCACAGTCATTGAAGTTCTAACCAGTTTGTCAGCTTTGCAGAAAGATCAGTATGAGGTGCATTTCTTCCCAGGAAATTTTGTTCACGCTAGGAACCTCAGAGATTCCCAGAAGCAGAAGAGCTTTGTGTCATGCAGTGCCAGGACTCCAGCATCCCACACATACCCCTCCACATCCCACTGCCCCCTTCACCAGAACCCTAAGATGGGCTACAAAGTGCCCTGGGTTACATGTATGGGGCACCCAATGATGTCAGTGTTGGTGGCACACTGCATGCCAACTGTTCAGGGATGGATCTATTTTTATGGTCCCTTTCATTGTGTTAAACACTGCCAGTGTGATGGGAGCAGAGAAATGAGTGTGCTCACTTTTCTGTAAAAGTATGTGAGGCTAGTCAGGGACAGTTCAGGATCAAAGTCACTCAGCTCCTAGCTCGAGTTTTCTGAGATGTAAACCTGGCTTGAGGCTTCTGGGATGGATTAATTAATGAAGCTGTTAGGCCGCTAGATCAATATTAGCAGGTTTGAAGACCATTAAGGATGCACCTGCTCCCTCCTGATCGCAGCATGTAAAGGCAGGAACTCAAACTGCAAGGCTGCAAGGACTGAGAATGGGATCGCTGGTCCTCGATGGAGTCATGCCCCTCTGCACCTGTGTGCTGCCTAGCCGCGGCTTTCTGAGAGAGAACAAGGACTTCCACCAATCCTCCTGCAAGGATGGCTAACTTGTTAGCACTTAGTGACTGTGGAGGTGTGGGAATATATCAGGTCCAGAGCCTAACCACAGTTTACCTTGGGCTAGCATCAACCTCCTTAATAGTCGTTCTTTGCTCATCTGTGCTGACCAAGAGATGAAACTTTAGGGAATGGTTTTGCACCAACTGAAAAGCTAAGAATGTCCTCAGGTAACACTTGAAGCCAACAGCAGAGATTTCTCAGCTTTGCTGTCCCAGACAGACCTGCCAATCACCTGGGGAAAAAAAAAATCCCCATCAAGAGAAGCTTCCTGCTCTTGGAGCTTTAGATGTAGCGTAAAGTCTACTTGAAACATAGTTCAGAGCAACTGTAACTTTGTGGATTGCCTACTCTCTCTCTTTGAGAGTGTTCTACTTAATGCTGATAAACCCTACCTATCTTCCATTTCATGCTTGGTGTGTTTTATCTGAGTTCCCCAAACATAATGACTGGGGAGCTGAGGGTATAAGGAATAAATCACTGTGGTCCACTTTCAATGTGATGTTCACTTAGAGCTCATCAGAATATGAAAGATTAGCAGGAAGCACCAGGTCCCCTGTTTTCCCTACATATCAGCTGGTCCCTGCTTGCTCAAGTGCCTTTGGTCTGTCTTAGGGTTGAGAAGTTACTGAGTCAACACATGAGGACAAGAGGTGGATGATCTCAAGACCCTGAATGACGGGGATTCTAGGGTAGATGCTATGCTAGATGAGCAAGAAAGTTGTGACTCTCGGAAATACCCAGACTATGTGGAGGAAATGAAAGGAATTTTGCAGTTAGGACAATAAACACCACTGCTCTGTGCCAAATTTGTGGGTCAGCCATTTCCCCTTTTGTCAAGGCTGATTTCTGTTTCTATAAATGTGAATAAAAAAGCCTCACTTTTGCCATCTGAAGTCTTTGAATTTTGTTGCCAGATTGAGGGTCTTGATTCTTACAAGGGGAGACTGAATAGTACAGTGAGTGTGAGGCATGGCAGCTCACAGTCCTGCTCTATCACCCTGGCAGCCTGAAGAGTTCTCTTTTAATGTTATAGGGACTTCAACTCAGGCAACATCAAGTCCTTGTTTTCAACACAGGAAAGAATTCCAGAGTGAGCCAATGTGAAGCATAGCTAGAGCTAAAACAAGAAAGAATGGGGAAAGAATAAAACACTCAAGAGTGTGGGCATGGGCTTCCTGAAGAATGGTAATTGTCTTAACATTCGCCATTTAAACCATTTTGATGGCTCTCAAGATACATCTCAAAAAGTTGTAAGACACTTCTCCTTTCCTCTCTGTTTGATAAGCGAGGTTACAGGGCGGTTGTGGGCATGGCTTGGATGGGATTACAATCTAGCATGTTAAAACCAGGAGCTGCAAATTGTACCTGTCAATCACCTGGCCACCCCTCAGGAAAGCGGGTTTACCCCAAACCATGCTGAAAGGATGGGCAGAATAATTATCCCGAAATGAGACAATATGCTCTCCCTTCCCAGAATCTCCTTCAACAGCACTGCTCACAGAACTGCAGCTGTGCAGCCTTGTGTGCGTCCGTTTCTCTGAATGCCATCATTTCTCCTTTCCTTCCTAAGAACACTTTCCCTACACTTTGGGCTTCACGCTTTCTCTTAAAGTTCTCTTCCCACCATGTGGATGCTTGTCCCCCGTATGGCTGTCCTCCACACTTCTCAGTCAATGCGGCCTCTTGTCCCCCACGTGGCTGGCTGTCCTCCGTGCCCCTCAGTTGACATGGCCTTCTCTCTTGCTCTGCTGTATCCCCTCCTCCAGGCAGCAGCTGAAATCCACAGTTTGGCTGCTTTGGAGTTTTACTTTGTAACTCTAATAAAACTGTTTTTAAGCTTCTGTGTGAGTCTGTTCTTAAATTCATTTATTAATGAGTCTCAGGACCCTAAAATGGGCCCCTGTTTCCTTGACAACAGGTAGGAAGTCCAGTGGGGCTCCCTCAGCCAGATTCTGGCAGCAGCAGTGTTGCACGGGGGCTTAGGGAACGCTGCTTTCTATAAACGGAGTCTCTGGTGAGAGTCCTAGAAAACTGTTGGTTTACAGCTGGAGAAGGAGAAAGGCTGCAAGCAAATGTAAATTGTGCTGGATTCTTGATCCTCTGCTGGTGAGAAGTGTCAACCAGTCTCCAGAATGGGGGCTCCTTTCCTTTCTCATGTTCCCTTCATTCCCCTTCTAGTCACCTCAAGACCAGGACAAGGTCTGGATGAGAAGGCCTGAGGGCCTTGAACACCAGGCCACCCTCCTTTTGATGGATGGATTGCTGTCTGCAGTGGGAGCCCCATCTCGCCTCTGGGCTCCTAAGACAGAGCAGAGCAATAAAGGCATCTGCTCCCTTGAGTTGGCCTTCGTGGCATCTGCCTAGTATGAGATCCTTGTGTGACCTCCAAAGTCCTGGAGGACTTGGGGTCTGCCTAAGGCCCCCGGCCCCTACAGCATCAGCCTTGCCTCCGTTTCCCTAATGTACCATGCTCTGCCCAGCTGGCCTTTACTCCGGCTATTAGGCATAATCTCCAGTTCTACATTCCACTTATACGTTTACTTTGGAAACAGATGTTTAAGGGAATAGAGAGGTTGGTAACTGGCCTGAGATCACATGTCTAGTAAACATCTAGGCAACAAGTAGAACCTAAATCAGTTTCTAATCCAGTATTTGGATCACTGTAGTGGCTTTAGACGTGTTTATTGAAGAAACCAGTTTGTAAAGGAATGAATGAAATGTGGTTGATAAAGGAGATTGGGAGTGTGTGGGCTGTGTTTAGTTTCTACCTGTGACAGATGCTAATGTTTATTAAATGTTGATTATAATCACATTCTCTTGTTTTGCAGATAAGGAATCTAAGGCTTACAAATTAGTAATGGATAAAACAGCTAACAAATACCAGAATCCGGATTTCAAGCCCTTTTAAACACTACATTGTCTTGCCTCCCACATCAAATCAGGAATAACAAATGCTGGTATAAAAATGAAGAACATGCCCCACACTTGTGGATTTTGGTCACGTGCATGCCAGCACACAGACAAAGCCCTTTCAAATAAAAGAGCAAAGTGGAGGGATTTAGATTCTTCTCTCCT
The DNA here is from genome assembly GCF_903995425.1 of Onychomys torridus. Taxonomy (NCBI): domain Eukaryota; kingdom Metazoa; phylum Chordata; class Mammalia; order Rodentia; family Cricetidae; genus Onychomys; species Onychomys torridus. The sequence goes on along the minus strand of NC_050447.1, from coordinate 130,361,371 downwards.
TTTCCTCTATAAATTCAACCCAAGTTAAGGTATAGAAAATGGCCACTGATGATGGCTGCAATCTAGCTCTGGCAGACAAAGAGTCCGTTCTTCGTGCTCAGACATAAAAGGTTCACATTTTAGAACAGGAGCCTTCAGGAGGGCAGAGAGTTCAGCTCTTTCCATGCTCAGTCAAATCCATTTCCCCAGATCTTCTCCCTCCTCCTCCAGCTGCTCCTTCTGACTGCTCTGGCCTCTATCATCAGTCCTGGTCCTGGGATGTGGAGACCATCAGCCCTTGTGGGGATTGGCTTTTGGAGACTACTGGGTTCTGATCTTGGGCACTGGATTGATAGTTCTTTATATTCATTCACCAAAACCCAAGCAGCTATGACATGCCAGGTCATGTGCAGAGTGCTGGGGACAGACACTGAGTAGCACTGAGTAACTACATAGTATTAGCTCCCATAAGATAGATTGTCTCCCTCGGCAAAACAGAAACAAAAAAGCAAATTTATTATGGAATGCTGGGACAAAGCAACAGGAAATATCACTAGAGGACACTCTCTTTGCTTTTTCAGGTTGTCCAATGGATTCCAACCCCCATTAGTGTCCAGTTATGGAAGGCAGATCTACAGCTGATAGCCAGAGAAGCTACACCTTTCATCTCCCAGCTGAGAAGTAGTTCCTGGGACCAAGCCCTCCTGTCCTCATCAAGCAGAAAATAGAGCTCTGCAGGCTCATTGGTTTTTGCCACCAAGACAGAAGGGGGAAAGGACCTGGTAAAGAGAAGGGGACAACAAAGGTGGGAGACCTGAACCCCAGCTGGTCCCTTCTCCTTGGGTGATCTCCAGGGCATGCTGTTGTCCTCAGCATGGAGACACTTGAGAACACGCCAGTCAGAGGCGAGACTCAGGCGCTTCCAACAGCAGTCTGCAGTGATGGGCTGAACATTTCACGGATAACGGGAGACAGATCGAGAACTTGGTTAGCCAGGCTGCTCCCTTAGCCAGCTGGTCCAGACTGGCATGGAGAGGGGAGAGGGGGGGGCAGAGTGGACCTGCAGATAGAAATCTCTCTGCCTCTTTAGCCTGGACAGACCTCAAGTCATCTGAAATCAGCATGTGTGGGGCTGGAGAGTTCAAACTACAATTCCTAAATAATGGCAGATGTAAATTAGACTGAGTATTTAGGTGAGGCTTTTAATCTACATGTAACAAAAATATAGGTTGAGCTGATTATAACAGACAATGCCAAATTTAGTTGAAGCTGCTAAGGTCACGCACGAGGGCCTGGCTGGGGCAATTCTTTCACGTTCTAGAAGCCAGGGCCAGCCTAAGCATTACCCGTCCAGTGCTGATCATCTTGTGAGCACCATCACTGGGAGTTAAGATGAGCCATGACTTTGGGTCTCTGCCCTTAAAACAAGCTGAGTGCCCCAATATGCAAGGCCCAGAGACTACAGGAAAATGAGGACGAGCAAAACCCTCAGAAAGAGTTTACACATCTGAGCCCACAGATCCACAGATTCAGCTTGTGACAGGAATTATAACAGATTTTCAATGTTGCTTCTCTGGAGTGATGTAATAGCCTGCCTGTGCAGGAAATACTCATCTTTGTGATTTTCCTGGGGATAAGGCTGCCAGGGGTGGGGCAGTGTGTTTACCTCGCAAGTGGAGCACAGCCTGGTAATTCATTTCTATAAAACCCTCTGCTTAGGGATTGTGAAGGCCATTTACAACTATCACTTTGTCATACAAATGACTAGGGATTTGGGGAAAGGCCGGGCCGATAACATACAGAAATGAAAACAACCCTTCTCAGATCCCTTGATTCCAGATATGCCAGGGCCGTGAGGAGAGAGAGAAAGCAAGGGGAGTGAAGCGGATGGAGGGAGAGAGAGGGAAAGGAGAGGCAGGGAAGGGTAACACAGAAGAAAGGACTTAACTCTGAATTCTGATTTCCCCACTAAAACTGTGAGATTATAGGAGGTCCAGTTTTATGCTCATAATGGAATATTATTATTACCGGAAATTTTATGCCAGAGACAGGTACCTTGATTTTGCACCAATAAGGGGCTGGCATTACATTATGTCCTTAAATTAATAAGCCATCTAGTACAGAGCCTCCTACACAGGAAATTGTGACCCAAATGGGAACATGACCTGAACATGGAGGTTACAAACATTTTCCCAACAGTAAAAGGTATCTGAATGCACAGTAACTAAAAATTAATTAGAAAATCTAATGGTTAATGAGTCTGAGGTGTTGCTGGCTGCTGTCCTGGGTGGCAGAGTACTGCCTCTCTGAAGCCTCTGCCTTGAGCATGTGACATGCAGTAATTGTACTATGCATGCCATCAAACAGTGCAGTGCCAGCACACACTGCCTGAGACACCTCAGCTCAGAATTGAAGAGAAGCCCATGTTGGAATATCAGCGTTTCAGTGCACCAAGTTTTCTGCTCATATGCAAACATAAGAGTTTAACTATAGGAAGCAGGCTTTTAATATTTCCCCAGCGTTTCAGTGCACCAAGTTTTCTGCTCATATGCAAACATAAGAGTTTAACTATAGGAAGCAGGCTTTTAATATGTCCCCACCATCATTTCTCCGCATGTATCAGATAAGAAGTCTATCTTTGGGTTGCAACATATTAGCATGTTTGATTTTAAAGATCACAGTTTGAGTTACTAACTTGTGTTTTATTTTTAAAAAACTCATTAAAGGAGAGATGTTTCAGCTGTTAAGCACTGGTACCGATCTGGTAAAGGACCAAGTTCAGTAGCACTCATGTCTGGTGGCTCACAACTGTCTATAATTACAGTTCCATGTAATCCAATGCCACCTTCTACCTCCATGGGCATTGCAAACACATTCCCATGTACACACATAGGCAAATGCTCATACACATACAAATAAATCTTAAAAAATAAGTTTATATAGTACTTAGAGAGATGTTGACAAAGCAGGAAGAATACATTTAAGGAAAGCGTGGTCTTATTTAAAAAAAAACAAACAACACTCACAAACCTAGGTGAAACAGTTCCTGATACTTGCATTTGAGAGGAGAGAAAGGCTCAAGAGATACTGTGAAATGTCTTCCTGGATACTTCTAGAGCTATACAGGGTGCTGGAAGAGAACAAGGAAAAGAGAGGGGTTTGCACACCTCTTTATCTTTCGATTTATCACAAAGGACATATTGTTATGAGTGATGAAGAGATTAACTCACAATCCAGATAGGCTAACTCGCTTGACATGTAAAGTAATGAGTGTGACCAAAGGAGATCAGCCACCACCCTGTCTGCAGTCTGCTCTAGCCATATGGAATGTATGGAACCATGCCTGTCACATGCAGTTTGCATGCTCTTACTTTCCCATTTCACATGCTCTCACATGCTTTGGTCAAGTGGCTCGAGATTGCACTACTGGGAAGCGATGCATTTGAGATTTCAACCCAGGTCTGGTGGACGTAGGGATCTTGGAGGAGGAATGTAGCGAGAGGGCTGCTAGATACCAAGAAGTTGAGTTGGAGGACTTTATCAGGAGGTGCTGAGTGCTTTCCTTCTGTGCCTAGTGACAGAGAAAGGGCACCAATAGATGAGAGACAGAGCAAGAGGTGACTGGCTTTCTGCACATCAGACTTTAATATCTCAATTCTTGAGGAGTGGTCACATAGGAGTGAGCTACTGTTAGTTACATCAGCTTGTCCACAGCACTTCCTAGAACCGGATGTTTGTTACAGTCTGTCTGGAAGCATTTTGTCACCATCAGCTAGCTGCTTTCCTGTGCCCATAGGCTGGCCAATTAAGGACATTCAGCCCTGCCTGTGCACAGCATCATGCAGTCAGGTCTTATTAATTTGGAGTTTTGTGACAATTTGACATAAGCCTGCCTGGAGTCTGTCTCCTACAACATCTGTAGATAAAAGGCTTTCAGGGTTTTTTTGGTGAATAAGAAAAATAGATGAGTAAAAATGCGTAGTTTAACCTTCTTGAGATATGCAACAGTTCTGGTTATATTTGTAAAGAAATTAAGCCTGGACTGACTCCAAAGGCCAGCTCCTAACTGCTTTTATTAATGGCAAAGGCAGACTCTGCAAGCCTTTAGGCCATAGCTTCTGAAAATTTTCCAAGTAATTCCACCTGTTTTGAGGTGATGGTGTATTCCTCACCAGTGTTTCCTCAAACGAATAGATGTTCTCCAACCATGACAGTACACCCTGACATCACAGCCAAGATTCCAACCCCAGTGGTGGGTGGTGGGTGAGCTGATCCATACTCTCTTCATTTTATCTTTTTTGGTGCTTTTGTTCACTAGTTGAAGTTTCATTCCACTTGGGAACTTCATATTCCATAGTCTCTCTCTCTCTCTCTCTCTCTCTCTCTCTCTCTCTCTCTCTCTCTCTCCCCCCCAACCGTGTGTGTGTGTGTGTGTGTGTGTGTGTGTGTGTGTGTGTGTGTGTGTGTCTGTCTGTCTGTCTGTCTGTCTTCCTGAACCAGTACAAACAAGCTGCATCTTGTCTCAAAAAAGACAACAACAACAACCACAAACAAACCAACAAACACAGCTCATCTTTCTGAAGCACACACCGGCTTCATCCTTGCTGCTTATCCTGCCCGCCCGTTTTGAAGCAGTGTTTCCCACCTTGCCTGTCTACTTCCATACCATTCCCTCCAAGCAGAACTGCTGCATGCTTCATCCTCCGGCACCTGCAGATGGGGAGAGCAGCCTCCCGGAGTCCTCACGACCTACTCATTCTTTCTCTCTGTCCTCTGTCCCCACCATCAATGAAGGACACGGTGGCACTGTCACAGTGAACACAGTGCCCTTTCCTCAGCCTCATCAGGCTGACCTTTCCCAGTGTCTCACACAGGCTGGGCCAGCCCCCTCTCACCTTTGTGGAAAATCCACATGAATTCCATCATCCCTTTCCCACGCCTCTGATTGTGGTCTTGTTTTCTTCTTTTGCATCCCCTTTCTCTCTCCCTCCCTGGTGTCTCTGGGTACTAGTGTCCCCCCAGAAGACTCCATGTTGAAGCCTCGGCCAGCTGGTCGCACTATTAAGAGATGTCTGGGTCATGAAGACAATGACATTTTGGGGCACACTTCTTCCTAGCAGCAGGAGAAGCTTGTCTGTTCTTTCCACTTGACTGTAAATGCAGCTTTGTGGGTGGACTCCAAAGCTATAGCTTAAGTCAAATTTTGCCTTTTTACCTAAAATCCAACTGATCAAGGACCATGTGCGCACATATTTCTCATAAACTGTTCTTAGTAGAACTGCTCCCTTCTTGGTCCACTGGACTCCTATGAGTCCTGAATTCCAATATCTCACGAATTCTACTGTATTATGTGCTACTCCTTAAACACACTGTATATGGTAGGCTTTATGGAGTCCTTGACATTGGACTGATAGAAACAGGATTATTAGGTGACTGAAGAAAGCTCACCTAATTCATACATTTTCCTCGTAGGATACATCTCAGCCTTTGACATTTTAGGTGATCTTTAAAACTCTCATTGCTGTGCCCAAGCAGGAAATGAGCCTGCTGGTTCTGGCTAGGAAATGCCTACTGTGCATTTTCTCCAGAGTAACCTAGGCTTAGGTCAGCAGGGCTCTGTGCCCCGTGGGTCAGGAAAACAGGCTTGCCATTGAAGCACAGAGGGAGAATCCTTGTGGCTGATTCTTACCTGTTCTGGGAAGTACACTTACAATCAAATTGCTGTAGACACTGAGTTAGTGAATGACAAACCATCGTGACCATGAAAGTACAGAGTTAAACGCCTGTGAGCCCTGGATTACACTATCTTACCAACTCTACTATGCCACACATTGCTCCTTAACACACTGGACACAATAGTCTTTATTGATTCACTGACATTGGACTGGTAGAGTTATAAGGGACTGAATAAAGCTCACCCAATGCATACATTTTCCTGAACTTACAAATTAGCGTTAAACAGTGACATCACCAATACAATGTTCAAAACTGTGTGAAACCAGACACTGTTGGACAAACTGTCAGAGAACCCTCACTCAGAGTGAGAGCATAAACAATGAGGCTGAAAGCAAAGCTCTGCCTAGCTCCATCTCAGGGAGAAACATATCGAGCAACTCAGAATTTTTGACATTTTATGCATGTCCATGAATACCACTGAGAACAACCGGAGTATTGATTTTAAACTTGAGTCCAGAGGCAAAGTGGCAAGAATGGAGTTTGTAAATAGTGAGAAAGGGCAGCCTTGGCCCCTCCCACGTACATGGTAGGCTAAGCCCTGCTGTGGTACAGCTCCCATTTGCCAGTTCCCTGTGACAATTCCCTTTACACCAACCTCATACTTTCTACGTCTGCCACTAGGCAGTTAGGGCTCCATTCTCTGTGGTGCTGGTAAGGGTCCCCTCATGTAACTCCCTTCCTTCCCAGATGCTCTCTAAATCATCCCCTACCAACTGGCATGGTATAGATGTCTCCTCATGAACAAACCCATGGAAGTTCCTGATTTCTAGAAAGAGCTGATGGCATTTTCCCTACTTAATTTATACCATTTTCATAAGGGTCATGTAGGATCATTTTCTCAAAATTTCAAGTGCTTAGAAATTACAGAGAGAATGGGCAAATTAGGAAAGAGATCAGAACCAGAGTTTGTGTTAGAGATTCTCAGTCCAGAGTTTTCTGAGCCTCACGTGGAGACAGTTCATTATCAGTCAATGAATACGAAGGTCTTTCATAGACTAGAACGCATGCCGCTTTTGAGAGCACACACTGAGAATCATTGGCAAGTGTGGGGACCCAACAATGACAAAACAGAAAAATTCAGAGATGAGAAAAAGTGGTCCACTGGGAACACCAAAGCAGCAAAGCTCCTACATGGAATGAACACAGGGCTGGGGAGACAGCTCAGAGATAAAGGAACATGAAGACTGAGTTCAGAGTCCCCAGAATCCACATGAGAAGCTGAGTGGGCACAGCAGCCTTCTCATAGCCCCAGTGAATGGAAGGCACTTGGACTCCCTGGAAGAAGCTGGCATATCTGAAAGGGCTAGATCCAGGTTCAGCGAGAGACTCTGCCACAAAATATAAGGTGGAGATTGATGGAAGAAGAAGACATGAAGTCAACCTCAGGCCTCCATACCAGTGGGCACACATATGCACTACACCCATTCAAACAAGCATGCATATGACCTACCACACACATATGTGCAAATAAAAATTTCACATATTCTATATTCTAAAAAAAATGAACACAGGTGGAATTATTCCAGAAATCAGTGCACAACATACCTCCAAATGAAGTTCTCAAGTGTCCTTCTATGAGCTACCTTCTCTTTCCGGTGGGGGGTAATTCTCTAGTTCTTAGAACTAGGATTAGAGACTAGGCCTAAGAGCCTGTGCCTCTACAGACCACAGCCTGGACCTTGTACCTGCCACACATACTCAGCAGTTGTCTGAGTAGACAACTCAGTTACACACACATCAGTAGGGGAGTAGCCCAAGAGAACTCAGTTAAAAGGTGGCCATTTAAAGAGCACAATATATTTCTTGACTGGCCTGCAGGAAGAGAGAGCATGCCAGGAGAGGACAGGAGAGGAAACAGTGCTCTCATTAAAGTGAGGCTGCATGCTGCTGTGCTGCAGGCTCCTAAGCAGCTCTGGAACCTGCTTCTGCCTCAGGGCACAGCCTTCAGGACCCACAGGACAGAAGATGGTCCACTGTTCAGAACTGACAGGAGATCTTGAGCTTGGCTTAGGGATTCTGTTTGTCTTGTTTTGTTGGTGGGGGGTTGGGGCACAGGGGCAGGGTCTCACTGTGAAGCCCAAGCCGGCCTGGATCTTGCCACCCTCCTCACTAAGCCTCCTTGGTGCTGGACTGGCAGGTGCGTACAGCCACATCCAACTGCCCTGCTCTGCCCTATGGGTCTTTGAGCACCTGGTGAAGTCTACGCACCCTTTCTTGGAATTCCATTTGTAAACACATACAATGAAACATACAGGGCTCCAAACACAGCTGTGTGGCTGAGAAATGAAAAACAAAATCATTTATGTAGTGATATTTCATTCGTACTGAAATGTGGTGATATTTTATTTGTGCTTTAATAAAGCTTGCTGGAGATCAGGGGGAAAAGGCCAGCCATCTTAAGTAAACAAAAAGTCAGGTAGCACATGCCCTTAATCACTTATCTGGCATGGTCTGGAGTGTTCAAGGCCACACTAGGGAACAGAGCCAAGCGTGGTGACACACACCTTTAATCCCAGTACCAACCATAGAGACCTGGAGGTCTGTACAGACAGGCAGTGATATGGAAGTGAGGTAGCTGGGCTAAGATAGCCAATGAGAGGGCAGAACAGCAAGGCAATAAAGGCCTGGGTAGACAGGAAGTAGCTCGCATTGGGAAGCTGCAGAGTTGGTAAGGTAAGGTTGCCTGGTGGCTTTCCCCATTTCCCTGATCTCTCTAAAGCTTTCACCCCTATATTTGGGTCTGTGCTTTTTATTTAAAAAGAACTTTTAAGATTCATGTTACACATTTATTTTTAAGATGTTATGTGTTGGGCATGGTGGTACATGCCTGCAATCCCAGCATTTGGGAAGTTGGAGCTGAAAGATTATTATGGGGTCAGGGCCAGCTTGGGGTATGTAGAAAATCTCTATATAAAAACAAACAAAAGGGATATAACTATATAGGTTCTTTGTTATTGAATTTGAAAACAAGACTAGAGGGAAATCTAACCACTACCATAATTCCATAGTACTGATAAACATCAATACTAACATTAACAGAATTTATATAATAAATATATGGCTTTTTACTGGTGGCGAAGTTACAGGTGTTACCAATGATGGGTTGGTATTTATGTTTATAACTAAAGGAAATTCTAATTTAGAGCTAGCTATTTAAAAAGAAAGTTGTAGTTTTTGTCTACTACCCAAGCTCACAGGTACTTTAATTCTCTTCACATACCCAATACATCTAAAGGAAAGGGGACGTGGGAAGATGCCCAAGTAGTTCAGCTCCGGAGAGCCTTGTTCGTGTTGCTCACTTCCGAATCACAGGGGCCTAACAACCTAGGTGTGGTGTGGGCCTTGTCTTAGTCAGTGTTCTATTGCTGTGAAGAGACAGATGGCCACAGCAACTCTTACAAAGGAAGTATTCAGCTGGGGCTGGTTTACAGTTCCAGAGGTTTCGTCCACTGTGGTCACCATGGTGGGGAGCACACAGCATTCAGGCATGGTCCTGGAGAAGTTGAGAGTTCTATATAATCCAGATCCACAGGCAACAGGAAGAGAGAGAGAGACACTGGGCCTGGCTTGGGCATTTGGAACCTCAAAGCCCACCTCCAGGAGCATACTTCCTCCAACAAAGCCACGCCCCTAATCCCTGTCAAGTATCACCACTCCCTGATGACCAGGCATTCAAATATGTGATCCTATGGGGTGGGTGCATTCCTATTCAAACCTCCACACTCCTCAGTTTTCGTTTTTCTGTTGGTCAAGAAAACTTTTAGGAACTACAATTGAAATGTGTTTTCCTTGGGCCTGCTTTGACCCTTCATTGTGTCAGTGAGACATTTTGTTGCAGGAAAACAATGCCTGACTAGCAACTTCAAAAGAAGAAAGGTCGATTTTGGCTCAGTATTTCAGAGCAATGTGAAGCAATACATCAGGGCTGTGTCAGCAAGTTGTGGTGATGTTTTGTTTGTGATCTAACAAATAAAGTTTGACTGAAGATCAGAGGTGGAGCTAAGCCATAAGTTAGCCATAGAGGTCAGGCAGTTCTGGCATAACTTTTAATCCCAGCACTCAGGAGGCAGAGGCAGACAGATCTCTGTGAGTTCAAAGTCACCCTGGGCTACACAAGATTGAGCCAGTCTAAAAGAGAAACAGCCAGGCAGTGGTGGCTCACACCTTTCGTCCCAGCCCTTGTGATCTCATGCCTATCCCAGACACTAGGGAAGTAGAGACAGGAAGTGATGTGGCTTGGTGGAGAGAAGAATTTACCCTGATATCTGGCTCTGGGTTTTTATTAAGACTGATAGAATTCATGCTACAGCAAGTAGCATCACGCACCATCCAGGAAGCATAGAAAAGGAAGGAGCCAGAGACAAGTACAGGGTCCAAGGGGCTGTCCCCAGAACTTTGTCCTCCAAGCAGGTCCCACTCCATTAAAAACAGTGTCACCATCTGGGGACCAATGTCCAGCACATGGGAACTTGATTGTTAGATTTATTCATTTTATTTTGTGTGTTTGAGTGTTTGCATGCATGTATACATGTGGGCCGCATGTAAACAGTGACAGTGGAGGACAAAAGATCAGGTGTCAGGTCCCCTGGAGTTGTGATGACTGTGCACAATCATGTGGGTGCTGGGAACTAAACCATGCCCGATCCAAGAATAGCTAGTGGTCTTAACTGCTGAGCTATCTCTCCAGCTCCATGTAGGAAACAATTTATTTGAATCATAACACCACTGAATGTTCTGCAATTTGATTTCTATTTTCAACTTGTGATAAAAATAAACAATGTTTAACTGATGCTGGTCTGTCTCCTAAGAGTCTTCAGTGGGAAACTTTACATTCGTGTTTTGATGTATGTACTTTGAAATTTATATACATCTGTAAATACATATATAAATACTTAAGTACCCATTTCTAAGCAAAATGATTTTTTGTTTACAAAATATTGTAAACATTCTCTTATAACCTACTTTATTTCTTTAAAGATTTATTTATTTTTATTTTATGTGTATCAATGTTCTGTCTGCAGGTATGTTTGTATACCATATGCATATATTACTCACAGAAACTAGAAGAGGGTATCAAGTCCCCTGGGAGTGGATCTGTAAACAGTTTTGAATCACCATGTGGGTGCTGGGAACCAAACCCTCTTTCTCTAGAAAAACAGGCAGGGCTCTTTGCTGCTGAGCCATCTCTCTAGCCCTGTAACATATTTTATGTATTTTCTCACAATTAATGCACCGACATCTTTGTGCTTTGAAGATATTCTGTAACTTTTTTTTTTTTTCAGGAGCTGAGGACCGAACCCAGGGTCTTGTGCTTGCTAGGCAAACGCTCTACCACTGAGCTAAATGCCTAACCTCTGTAACTTTTTTAATGTTAAGATAATAGAATTGTGCTGTCCAGTAGTGACATGATTAAACACATTCTTATCTTAGACCTTTAATTTGTTTTATATCTTTCACAGAGGAACAGTATTCAACAAAAACGCAAACATTTCATGTTCTAACTTTCTGCAGAAGTGAAGGGGGATTAATTCCTGGCCCTATAAACAGTCAAATCCACAGCCAGTGGGGTCATAGACCCTCAGAATATGATCTTAGTTTCTTAAATGGTTGCATTGCTGGACTTCTTTCTAGATGTCTGTTTATATCCATAGATTGGTGCTGCTCTCAACCATGGTCAGAGGAGATTCTTACTGCAGTGGGCAGTGATTGATGCAGAGACTCAGTCATTTGAGAACTGACGTGAAGAATGCATGAACTGGAGAGTGAGGAGGCCTGCCATGAAATGCTCTTGTGAGTAAGACACGGGGTTGCACACATGAATTCAAGCCACTGTGGTTACCAACATGACCTGTACAAGATCACACCAGGTGAAATTTCAAGCACGGGTAGGGGAGGGACTACTGAGGCCTCACTAGCTGAGGAGCTAGTGGCATTGATGGCTGCTGTAGGAAGAGGTCACCTTTCTTTGAAAGGGAAGTAGCCACTGATTGGTTGCTCATGTCCCAGCAGATGACTCCACACCATGTGCATCTGGGCAGTACTAAGTGGAGTCAGTAGGTGGAAGAAAATCTCCAGGAGGGAGACGTGGTGTGGTTCCCGGGGAAAGGGAAGAAGTGGAGAGGGAGTATACATGTGTGAAAGTTCCAAAGAGCTAGTTGAAAACATTATTTAAGAAACAAAGCCAGAGACCTGGGTAGAGCTCAGTAGCAAAGCATCTGCACAGCAAATGCACAGGTCTGGCTGGGTTCAAGCCTCAGCACTATAAAAACAAACAAAAATCAACCTCGTTTATCCAGAGAGTTTTCATCAGGCATGGGTGGAGCGTTTGTTGAGCATGAGCAAGGCTCTTGGCCCCATCCTGGACAATACAATAGTATATGTCCAAGAATGAGAGGGGAAATAGAACTCATAGGCCATCACAGCCCCTGTCTTGTGTGATTACTGGGGACACCAAATGAAATACAGAAGGTAAACTATTTGGCAAAGTTACCATATGATAAATGTGTAGCAGGCTTTGGCTGTGATGTGTTACTTTTCTTGGTTGTTATTCTACAGAATAGGTCCCTGTATTAGATACTTTTCCGTGATGTCATAAAACACTATGACCAGAGTGACCTAGGGACAAAAGAGTTAATTTTGGCCTGTGGTGGCAGAAGGGCAAGAGTCTATCATGGCAGAGAGACCCAGAAGTGAGCAGCAGGAACAGGAAGTAGGAGCTCACGTCTTGAACCACAAGCACGAAGCAGAGAGCAAACTAGAAGCAGCAGTAGGGCATAAACATCCAAAGCCCATTCCAGCGATGTACTTCCTCCAGCAAGACGCCATCACCCGAGCCTCCCAAACAGCACCACCAGCTGGGGACTAAATGCTCAAATGCCTGAGCCCATGGGGGAAGTTTCTCCAAACCACCACCGTTCCTAAGCATGGAATTTTGAGAGGAAACAATAAGCCAAGAGCGAAGTACAGATGCTGCCAAACTGTATCCCAGAAGCCTGATCCTCAGCAGCAGGGACAGTAGCCTCCGCCCACCTCCCCAGGCTTTGTTTTGTAGGTTTGCCATTTTTCTGCATCCCTGACTTGACTAGCGAAGTAGAATGTGAGCTGCACACTAAGGGGCCACTTGAATTTCTACTTAAAATCATTTACCCCTGAACTGTCCATTGTTGTGTGTTGAAAATATTTTCCTGGTCCTGCCATTCCCCTTTGCATTCATTGCCTGTGGCTTTTGTAGGGAGATGCTGTGGTCAAAGAAGAAATGAGGAGGAACCAGTAGATGGGCTCTCCTAAAGCCCATCAGGAAATGCTAATGGACTTTGATCTGGACATTTAGAAGGCATGCTCTGTTCTGGCTTCTTCTGGTTTCTTGCTCAGGACTTGTAATGCTAATAATACCTCTTTTCCTAGCTGCTCCCTTACATTTCTTTCCAAGCATCAGTTAAGGACTTCCTTTCCACCTTACACCTGGCTGTTATGAAAATGGAACCACAGCTACCTTTTTTTTTGGGGGGGGGGTCTTTAAGAGAGGCCAACTGGAGGGATACCCAGTCCACCCCCAATATCCTCAATTAGCTTGAAGAAGGCAGATCGGTCATCACCCCACTTCTAAAATGGCAGTTAGGGTTCCCTCTTGAGGAGGGCGGTGAGGAAGACAGGATGTAAAAATTGACTAAGCAGTCTAAAAGAATCCAAAGAAAGTGGCCAGGTTCCTTTCTTGGATAAAAGTCAGAAATGTCCTTGGAGTTTCTTGGCAGCCTCATCCTCACCAGAGACCAGAGATGTCAAAAGTGTTTAGGGGGCTCTAATCTGTTCTGGGTCCCTGTGATTCTAGGATGACCTCATCAGAGGGGAGAATGTTAGAGTAAAGTAAAGGCCTATGAGAGAAAATGCCTTCCAATTTGGAGACTAGACTCTGGCCTGGGTTGAGACCTAACATCTGGGCTGGACCTGCTCAACTGTCTGGCTAAGCAACCACTGTAGTTAGAGTTTTCCTGCCTGGCCCAGTCAGGACAAATCTCTCTTACCCACCAGTCCCACAGTCGCTCAGACCCAACCAAGAAAGCACACAGAAACTTACATTGTTTACAAACTGTATGGCCGTGGCAGGCTTCTTGTTATCTACCTTTTCTATCTTAAATTAACCCATTTCTGTTAGTCTATACTTTGCCACATGGCTCGTGGCTTACCGGTGTCTTTACATGTTGCTTCTCATGGCGGCGGCTGGCGGTGTCTCTCCCCAGCCTTCTACTTCCCAGAATTCTCTTCTCTCTTGTCCCGCCTATACTTCCTGCCTGGCCACTGGCCAATCAGAACTTTATTTACACAGAGCGATATCCACATCACTTCCCCTTTTCTTTTTTTTTAAGGAAGGTTTTAACTTTTACATAGTACAATATAACAAATCAATTATCAAGCAAGAATTACAGTTACAATATTAAAGAAGATATCCTATCTGTCTTATATTTGTGAGTCTAAGGTTTTATATCTAACTTATCTTTTATCATAACTGAGGAAATTATAACTATCTAGTCTTCAAGCACATCAAAGACCTCAGAAGGATATAATATTACCTGAGAACTGGGAGAAGGATGTAAGCATTTTTTCGGGATTCTTGCAGGGTAGACAGAGCCAGCTGGCAGCCTGGACAGTCACCTAATGTTCCTATGTAATGTTGGGCCATTTGTCTTCAGCCCACAGGGCTAGAGTCTCTTGGTCACTTTTCTCAGTGTCCTGTAGAATGTCTGGCAGTTTCCTCTGTGAAGCAGGAACCTGAAGGACCATTTTGCAAAGTTTAGTGGTCATCTTTCTATGGGTCCTGCATGTCCAGTTGATCAAGCAGTCCTGGCAAGAACAGTTTCTTGCCCAAATGGCTATTTTTGCCAAGGTGAAGATAAGATATGAAGTGTCTTCAATGCCCATCTTCCTCTCTGAAGCAAATCGGTGCTGCCAGGAGCAGACATGTCTCACTGTCCAGAAAGTCTAAATTTTAAAAATATTTTAAATGCCATATTCTGTAGGTCTTTGAAGTATTTAAAGATTACATATCTATCTGAAATATCTCTATGTATATCTAGAAGATTTAACTAACATGGCTATGAGTATGATTATCATAGATGACTAATCATTAATCTATTTTTAATTATCCATTTCAATTTAAAATGAGCTATACAAACATAATACCTTAAGCACGATTAGAAATATACACACAGTATAACAAAATTAACTTAAAGTTTGTATCAATAGACTAAAATCTATACCAATGTAAAATATTTTAAATGATTTGTTGCTCTTTTAGAAGTAAGTTCATTAATCTACCCTTTTATCCTATTATATCTATATCCTATCCCCTTTTCTTCTTTAGAAAGAGATCACATTTATAATCAACCTGATTTAAATAAAAATATTGGTTTTTCTCTGTCCCACACCAGAGGGCTCTTCTGATTTGGGACACAAGAATCTCTTAACCTTTTCTTTTAGCAATATGTCTGGGTTTAGAGCAGGAGTGAGCCAATTCCGTCTCCAAAACCAGCTTGATAATTTTGGGAATGTGGGCGTAGTTTTTCTTACTACTTCCTGCTGGAGGGGGGCGCTGTATCTTATGAGGACACAAAGAAAATTTTAGGATTGTGGAGTAGTCCATTAGGGTTAACCTCTGAGCCAGTTGCCTTGAAACCATTCTGGATGTCAGATCATCTGGGCCATGGTGTCACTGGAGACCTTTCAGGTGGTCTTGGCTGATCAAACCTTATGTATCTTAATCTGGAACAAATCCATAGCCTCTGGCTTTCTGTGGAAACAAAAGCAGAGACTCCTTTCCAAAGCAACATATCCTTATATCCAAATTTTGAAGTCAAGGTACCTTTAAAATTTACATATTTGTTTAACTCAACAGCTTTTACGATCAAATCTTTTCTGTAGTTAAAATCCCAAAGACAACATAAACCAGATTCTCTGTGTAATATCCATCTTTGTAAGACTGAAACGCTGCTGTGGCTGTTGGCTCTGCCCACCTCTGCTTCCCAACATGGCAGTGGTACAGTTTACCGCCAGCTCTGGATCTGGAGCCATGTGTACCATCAACTGTCAGAAGCACTTCTATCAAAGCAGCGCATAGCCCAGAAACCCTTTTTTTTTTTTTTTTTTTTTTTTTTTTTTTTTTTTTAACTAGCAAAGGCTAAATCCACCATGCAGCAGAGTAAAGTGTCGCTTATAGATTCCTCATTCCCGCCACACTGCATGTCAGACTCACATGCCAGGTACCTGCCATAGTAGCTCAAACCTGCAGGCTGCCGCTAACTTGAGAGAGACAATTAGGAAGCTGTTTTTAACTCTGTCTTAGAATCTTTTTTCTCAGGTTTTAGGTGGAAATTCTTGACAACACGTTGGATGCCATTTTTAGCTGAAATTTTCCTGCCTGGCCCAGTCAGGACAAATCTCTCTCACCCACCAGTCCCATAGTCTCTCAGACCCAACCAAGAAAGCACACAGAAACTTACATTGTTTACAAACTGTATGGCCGTGGCAGGCTGCTTGTTATCTACCTTTTCTATCTTAAATTAACCCATTTCTGTTAGTCTATACTTTGCCACATGGCTCGTGGCTTACCGGTGTCTTTACATGTTGCTTCTCATGGCGGCGGCTGGCGGTGTCTCTCCCCAGCCTTCTACTTCCCAGAATTCTCTTCTCTCTTGTCCCGCCTATACTTCCTGCCTGGCCACTGGCCAATCAGAACTTTATTTACACAGCGATATCCTCAAGAAAGGCAGGCTCACCTTCAGCCCATCTAAAGAGAAAGGTGGAAAAATTAATTCCCTACATTAGGTGCCTGGTCTCGAAGCTCAATGAGATGTGATACAAACAATCCCTGGACAGTATTGTTACTAGAACCTTCAAAGCATATGCCAGCTGAATTAGAAGGAAAAGATATAAAAATATATAATAAAGGGAGGGGATTGTGAAAACACCCTCCCTCCCCATCAAAAGTGGTTAACCCATCAAGGACTAAAATTCCACACATCTCCTCTCCCTAGTGAAACTTGGGTTTATGCCAAGGCCTTGCTGCATTGTTGAGACTTGACAGCCCACGGCAGTCTACCTTTATCTCTTGTCTTCCTAGCCTTTGTACTGCTGTCCAAATCAGCCAATCAAGAGTACACCATGGGGTTGACCTCAGCCAATAAGGAACAGCTGACCTCGCCCCCAGTGAGGAAGTGCCAACCCCTACCCCTGGCCTCTGTATTAGGGATAAAAGAAAAAAGCCGTTTTGTTCATATTTGCAGCTTGCTAGCCCAGTGTGGGTCCAGGTGCATCTTTTTGAAAAAAAAAAAAAAATGTCTTGCCTGGTTAAAATTTAAAAAAAGAAGGAAGGAAGGAAGGAAGGAAGGAAGGAAGGGAAAAGAATTTCACGTGGTCAGTTTCATGTCTTCCCCCCCACCCCCTTCTGTGGGCTCATTCTTCAAAGCCACACTTGGAAATACCAGCTCTAGCGTCAGTTTATATATGCTGGGCTTCTAAGCACCTTTGTAATGTAAGCATTTATGTGTAAACTTTTAGCTCATCTGGAAATTACTTTGATATTCTGTAGAGAATTAACTTTAAAAGTGTTTAATAGTTGTACCAAAATAATTACTAAATTCATAGATCTTTTTCAACAAAGAGGTAATTCAAGAATTTGTACTAATCCTGTGTAAAGTACATTTCAAAGAAACTGATTTGATTATATTTTCTTCACTTACATTTTGGCTTCACAGCCCACAGTGGCAGGGAAATGTGATTATGTTAAACTGGAAAACATTAATTAATCCTTCCCACTCCCTAATTGCTAATTCCCACCCTGTCCTCACAAGCGCCTCAGTTTTATTTCCCTCTCTCTTGAAATATTTCTAGCTTTGTTCTGAGCCACTGCTGATTTCAACACCAAGAAAAAGGAAGTATAGTGGCCAATAGAAGAGAGGGCAGATATGATCTGACGTATTGATTAGCACTGTTGATTTCCTTTGCTTGGTGTCTTAGGTATAGGTAAATAGTTCATAATCTTGAGACAAATGAGTCCACTCAAGTAGAGGAGAGGGTATTATTGTTGTTGTAGTAATCACTTCTTTTTTGTCACGGTCATCAGTTACCAGTTCTATTTATTTTAACCAGAACTTTTCATACTATGTGATAAGTCTTGGCCTCCTGAAGCCCTCTCTGCCAACATAGCAAACTGATTCAGACCAAATTGGAAAGTCCAGGTTTAATGGGTAAAGTGTTCCTGGGCGATTCCTGGTTAGCAGAAAGAGGAGACATCTGGAAGAACCAAGAGTAGGTTTTCTGGGATGTGGCTTATACACCCTGTGGGAGTGATCTTGAGCCTCTCTGGGGGAGGAGCTGTGTTTGGTGGGCTTTGAAGGGGCGGGTTTAGGGAAAGAGATGGGGAGGGGAGTTGAGGTGGATCTTCCACCAGACTCCTTGCAAACACTGTGTGTAGAATGTGGCCACCTGAGGCAGTACTTAAAGACGTCCCAACAGTGACTCAGTCTCACAGAGGCAGATTACAAGTAAAACTGGCCGTAACACAACAGATGACCGTCACCATGGGATAAAACCGTGTAGAGCAGTGGCATCTCAGAAAGGTGTCTGTTGATCAAGACACATCTACATTATCACTAGTACTAGTGGAAAATAGAAGACTTCCCCATATTCTCTACAGAAACCTACCCATAGCAGGTAAGGGTCCACCCCAGAATTGAGGTGAAAGTCTGAAGCAATTTCATGCTTCCTTGAGGTCTTTTACAGGGTATCTTTGGAGCCGTGAACATCCTCCTCCTTCCCTCCCTCCCTCCTTCCCTCCCTCCCTCCCTCCCTCCCTTCCTTTTCTTCTTTCTTTCTTTTAGGTTCTCGACACAGGTTTCTCTGTGTAACCACCATAGCTGTCCTGGAACTCGCTCATGTAGACCAGGCTAGCCTCGAACTCATGGAGATCCACCTGCCCAGTCTATGATATGTTTCCAGTGAATGTATTTATTTCTTTAAATTCTGTGTATCAGTTGGTTTTTATATCATGACTATAATGAATATTCAGTTCATTGGTGAACACTACTAGAGACACTTCAGTTGAGTCTCCACCATTACAGGTAGAGCTGAGCCCTTTATAACTAATTGTATTTAGTCATCTGCCAATGGCGTTGAGACAAATAGGCCAATTTTGGCGTAGGGACAGAGGGCTGTTTTCCTTTGTCCTCATGAAAACTCATTCGGAAGCTTACTCTCGGCAGGGCAGTGTTAGGAGGTAGGCCTGGTGGGAGATGTTTGTAAACTAGGACTGGACCTGTGAGGAATTGACTGACATGTTTATGAGTTCTTAGTCTCTGGGTTTTATGAGCTACTACAGATTCCTATCAAGCACTGTGTTTTCTTTCTTCTGCGGGTCCCGTCCAGCTCTTGCACTTTTTACCATGAGTTGTTACAAGAACCCTCATCATAAGCCCGGCAGACGCCAGTGTCGTGCTCTCGGACATCACAGCTTCCAGAAAGGTGAGGAAAAAACACATCTCTTTTTCTTACAAGTATCTGCTACAGCAACAGAGTCCTCACCAAGACAGCCTTCTTCAGCACATTGACTTGTAAAGAAGGCAAACGACAAACGGGAGACCCTGCTGTTCTGCTACTCACTAGTTTATTTCCACATCTCAGTTATGATGGAGCCCAGTGAACAGAATGTACCCACAGTCTGCGATTCTCATTTTCTACCTTAGTAGCTGGTTTGCCCACCTCCTTCACTAACCCCCTTTTCAGTGTTCCATGTGCAGACAGAATGGAACTCTCTGCACACTGAAGAGTTGGCTCAGCAGTTAAGAGCATTGGTCACAAAACCAAGTGGATCTGGACTTGGTTCCCAGCAGCTCACAACCATTCATCACTCCAGTTCCAGGGGATCTGACACCCTCTTCTGACTTCTGTAGGCACTGCATTCATGTGGTGCACAGACACAGTGTGGGCAAAATATCCACACACAGAAAATGAACTAAAAAGAATGGTGATTCTGACATTGAGTGTGTTTGCTGGTTCATCTAGCTCATGTTCATCTAGTAATGAGAGTGATGCACTAAGACTTCAGTGCAGGAGGAGATAGAGGCAGGCAGAGAATAAACGATATAGTCTAGCTTTCCCTACACCCTTTCTTTACCGTCCTAAAGTGAGAGTCATAAGATTGGTGTATTCTCTAGGTTTCATCAGGGTTGTGATCACGTGCCTGAGAGACAGTTAGAAAAGGATGTATTTCTTTGGCCTTCTAGCTTTAGAGTTCAGCCACAGTCTCTTAGCTCTCTATCTGAGGGTCTGCTGTGAGGTATAACATTGTAAAGGCAGAAGCATCATAAAAGATGCTCTCCAGTCTAGAGAAGACAGTAAGCAGGGAGATACAGGAAGAGCCCTAACAACATCTCCAAGAACCTCTCCCAACAACCTACTTCTTCCAATAGGTCCTATCTCCTGCTGTTTCCAGAATGTTCCAAATAAGCACCACCAGCTGAGAAGTAAACATTTGCTACCAGGGCCTGTAAGAGGCATTTTGTGTTCAAACAGTGATGACAGGTATCTTAGGCAAATGTTCTAATTGAAAGTTGGTGTACGGGGAGGAGACTTAGAGCAGCATTCATCAAAATCAAGAATGTGTCTGTTGTGTTCGTCCGTGGTGAGGGCAGCAAGTGGACACTGCCTGCTTAGCCCTTCTTTCTCTATGACCAATGCCTTTTTACAATGTCACTTGGTTTTCTTCAGATTTTATTTAGTGTGTGTGTGTGTGTGTGTGTGTGTGTGTGTGTGTGTGTGTGTTTCTGTCTCTCTGCCTTTCTGTGTCTATGTGTCTATGTGTATGACTAGATGGGTGCAGGTACCCAAGGTGACCAGAAGAGAGTCTCAGACCCCTAAAGTTACAGGCAGTTATGAGCCTCCCAATGTGGGTACTTAGAGCTAAACTCAGGTCCCCTGCAAGAATAGTACACTGTCTTACCTTCTGAGCCATTTCTCCAGCCTCCACCAACTGCTTCTAAAGATCACATCTCCCCAGTTCCCATGTACAGGTCACCACCACTGACAGCCTCAGAGGGCTCTCTCTCCGTTTCCACACCTCAAGCCAGACCTTGGCAGAGACAGGCTCTACTCATTCCCTGGGAAGAAGGAAGCATTCAATGGGCATGGAATTGGTTCCCACACCCCCATGCCCTTACTGTCCTGTGGCTTCCATCTTCCACTGGTTCATACCCCATCATCCAAGGCACGTGCTCACTCCTGGACTTTGTCATCTTTGTCCGGACACACCTCATTGTCTATACTGTTCATCCTAGTGTCATGTCACCATCTATGCCTCTTCAGCTCTGCATTCCTGCTTGAAGAATACTCATGGGGTTCTCGAAGTCAAAGGGACATGTGATGAGGCTCCTGATTTGGTGAAGTTTCAAAACCCAGAAAGCCCTTATGATCATTGTTTTCTCCAGAAAACTCAACTCCAGGAAGCTAGAGCAGAATGGAGGGCTGTGAAGAATCACCCTGCCCCAGAGTAGTAAACCCTTGAGATGTCTTGGTTCCCTTAGCTAAAAATGAGTGATGACTGTCCCATCTACATGAAATCTACTCCTTGGGTAAGACATGCAGACAGTGACGCAATGCCTGATCCAGTCAAGCATTAACTGACATTCTCTCCTCCTCCTCCTCCTCCTCCTCCTCCTCCTCCTCCTCCTCCTCCTCCTCCTTCTCCTCCTTCTCCTCTAGTTCCCTTTCACTTTTACTGGGACACAGTCTCTTCATTGTTCCCACCTTTTGTGATGCTGGGGATTGAAGCCAGAACCCCAAGCACACTAGGCACAGACCCCACCCTCTGAGCCACATGCTCAGACCCAATTCTCCTGCTTTTCTCTTTGTTTTTCCCATGCCATAGAATTCCCACCAGACCACAGCTGAGCTCACCGTGGGCCTGACCCACATTGTTGTTTTTTTGGTTGTTTTTTTTTCCTGGCACCGATTTTTGACCTCCTTCACACTGCATGTTGTGTACTTTCATAACTAGATGAATGCACAAAAGCAAATGAGTGAACGGATAACAATTCCCTCTTAAGAGCACTCCCACCTTACCACAAGCTTGTACCCGAATTGCCTCTTGCTCGGCCCACCTCAGTGGCCTCCGTGTTTGCAGTGTGAGGATGTTGGCGTAATTGATTTTACACTTCAGAGCATGCAAAAGGGGCTTAATTGATGATAACGTTTTAGTAGTCCACAACTTTTAATGTCAGAAAGGATTTCTTTTTTAGCCTCATCTTTAGGTTTAATGAAACACTCAATCCTCAGGCTCAGGGGTTTTATTTCCTCATTTTCCCAAACTACATTTCTAGTTTGTACATGTTGCTTGTCTTGCAGTGACAGTTTTAGGCTTCTCCCCAAATGCTAATGATACGAAGGATGAATGTAATGCGGGTAAATTGCCATGGAGCAACACTTCTGAAAAGATAAAAGAAACAAGAAATGGCCTTCTCTGTTTTCTGTTCCATTTCACTGACACATTTCTTATTAGCTGTCTTTGTTTTTACTTGTGGGTATTTAAATTTTAGCAGACTGAGTGGTTTCTCCCAGAGAACTACCAATTGAGCACATTTTAACTATGGCAAACAGCATTTTCCTCATCTGAAGTAGATCACGTTTTTACTCAAAATAACTGAAAATACCCTTAAATTGTTAACTTGGATCCCAAAGCAGTTTTTCGCTTGCAGGAAACAAGAAAATGTAGCTGTGACTGGAGTGTGTTTCATTCTTAATCCTCAATTATATTTTCGGCATATTTATGGGTTTGCCTCTGACCTTCACTCCAGAGTGCACACTGCTGTGAAAGCATGCTTTTAAAATACATATCCAATAACAGTGTTGCCTTTCTCACACCCTGCAGTGGCTCTCCTTTACCTTCTGCATAAACTGCAAACTCACTATCTCTATAGGCTTAGCAACTACTGTTCTGGAGGTGTGCCATCCACTTGTGCCTACACGCATGGGCTCTCTCAACAGACCTTCTGTAAGCCTCTGAGATCAAACACTCTCATGTCTCTCCTCATAACCATCTCAAAATTCGGTATTGCCATTCCCTATTCACTATCTCTCGATAGACTTCTCATAGGCAGTAGATGTTTATTCACAAATATACTGCAGAGTTTCACATAATGAATGCCTCTATCTTTGTTGGATGCTGTGATCAGGCTCAGAGCAAAGAGTAAGGCCTAAGCAGTATTAGATCCCAAGCTCTTTTTGCTGAGGGTTGATCCAGATATGTATCTTATAACCTATTTGAACATGGTACTTCATTACTTCTAGATACTTCTCCAACCACACCTTAAGAGGATCCTAAGGAAGGAACTGTGGCTGCTATGGTTGTTGTATGCTTTGGTATAGGAAGAAAGAAGTTGATAAGGATGGAGAAGAGGTTGCTTACAGTATATACAGTAACCAAAATGAGGACATGACTGTTCCAGCAGAAAGCCTAAGAGTTGGGGTTCTGTTTGTTTGAGACCGTCTCCTGTTGGGCATCTCTGGCTGGCCCAGAACTCTTTATAGAAACCAGACTAACCTTGAACTCATAGAAATCTACCTGTCTTTGCCTCCCTGTGCTGTGCTGGGATTAAAGGCATGGGCCAGCATACCCAGCTATAAAGAGCCTCTTAGAAGATGCATCTTACATGAGAACCCCTGACTTCCATGATAGAGCAAGCTAAGTCTCCAAAGTCAAACTTGTTAGAATCTTTAAACAGTTTTCTATGTAAACCTAAGGACTCACATGATAGGTTCCAATGTAGTCCTAATATTTACAAGATGCAATACTGATGCTCAGAGGTCTAAGGCAGCACCTGGAAGATGAGGAACAGGAGGGAGAGGAGGAGGAGTCTACTAAATGGTGTGGTGCTTTGAAAGAAAATGGTCCCCAGGGGAGTGGAACTATTAGGAGGTATGGCCTTGTTGGTGTGGGTGTGGCCTTGTTGGAGGAAATATGTCACTGTGGAGGGGGGCTTCGAGGTCTCATATATACTCAAGTCACACCCAGTGTCTCAGACCACTTCCTGTTGCCTTCAAAGTCAAAATGTAGGACACTTGGCTGCTTCTCCAGCACCATGTCTGCCTGTATGCTACCATGTTGCACCATGACGATAATGGACTAAATCTCTGAAAACATAAGCCACTCCCAATGAAATGTTTTTCCTTTATAAGAGTTACCGTGACTATCGTGTCTCTTCACAGCAAAAGAAACCCTAACTAAGACAAAGGGTAAGGGTCAGATCACAGCAGTTAACCACTTAATATGGCATATAGCTCAAAGACTAAATAGTATAACATCATTTAGACTAACAACCATTATTTTATGAATAATTTCCTGAAAGTACCAATAATCATAACGATAATAATTAATTGCAAACATAATCAGTTTAAGAAATAAAATTAGCAGGAACAATTATTGTAAGGAAGCTATTATTTGTCCATAAAACATATGCCCAGATTGATTCCTTGCTCTCTTTAGAAGACATGAGTGGCACACGATTTGTATGATTTGCCTCTTGCCTATGTTGATAAGTAAAATAATTATGAGCCAGCATTATGAATCTTTTTGTGAAGAACAAAAGAATTAATTGAGAGCTTCATTATCAGAGATGATTGAGGTTTTAGAGGATAATGACATTTTATTTCAAAAGTTCATCAAACAGGATTTTAATTGTGAGGCTTGACTAATCATGGCCACTTTGACTCTTGCTAATTGTGTACAAAGATGGAAGTTTTTAATGAGTCTTCTTGAAATTAAGGGTACATTCTGCCATTGTGAATTTGGTAAGGATAAAGATGTTCTAAGCCTAATATTTGAAAATGTCAAAAATCTGCTTCTGAACACACTTGTTCTAAAAATACATTCATTCTGAGAGTTTAGATCAGAAGTGGATGAGCTGAGGGCAAGCATTGTTGGGGTGCTTTTCAAAGGCTAAGAGGAGCAGCCATGAGCTGACTTAAAAAGGGAACAAAAGAAGGCAACAGTCCCTCTGTAGAAGGGACAGCCTTGCAACCCGACATGCAGGGTCAGAACACATTAGAGAGGACTCCTAACGGCCACTGTAAGGTATACTCTCTAGGTCAGACACCTTGAAAGAGCATGCTCGCTCCCGCATCCCAGCATTTTATAGACTGTGCTGATGGCTCCACAGCCAAGATCTAACATCTGTGATGTTGTTAGAGCCAGAAAAGAATTTCAGAACTAGACTAATGAAGTAAATGTAGTGAATTTATCAAACATTTGACAAAGGACAGAAAAGAAAAGGGTAGCACACACCAAAAATTTGAGTAGGGGATTTTCGAAGAGGCACATTTTGGCTTACAATGTCTGTTTATGATTTTGTGAACTTCTAAGTTACTTTGCTCAAAGGATGCATTTCCAGCAGGGTTTAAAGATCAAGCAAAGCTTTGGAGCCTGTCCTGGGACTCGCTTTGTAGACGAGGCTGGCTCCCATCATAAACGTTCAGTTGGAGCCCCAAAGTGGTAAAACCAAAAACTTCCATGAAGCCAAATATTTCTGCCAAATCACTACAGTTAATTAATAAAACAGCCATCATCCAAAAAATGTGATTTTACTAATAAATGGGCTTCAATGGCTACAGAGATGACTCAGCAATTAAGAATTCTGTTCTGCAGATGACTCAGCAATGTTCAAATCCCAGCAACCACAGTGAGCTGCTCGCAACTTGTTGGGGAATATTATTTTAAGGGGTGCTACTTTTGTTTATGTTGCATTTGTTTAACTCTGTGAAGCTGTGTTACCGTGCCTGTGTAAAACACCTGATGGTCTAATAAAGAGCTGAATGGCCAATAGTGAGGCAAGAAAAAAAAAAAAAAAAAGATCAAGCAAAGCTTTAAAATTAAGCAAAAATAGAGGAGTTGGTTTGTTTATTTCTCTTCTTTTAATTTCCTTTTGTAAATGAAATTGTGTGACGGTCTGTTGAGGTGCTTGTTTGTTAGGGTGCAGGCATGAGAGTGAGGAGTACTGACTTATTGAAATAGAGGTGAGGACCATTCCTGCTGCAGGGAAGCACCACTGTTCTAACATCTCTGTCTGCGAGGCCACTGGGAAGACAACTCTCTGTAGAAAAAGCCTCTCCTTTTCGTTTTGTTATTATTCTTTTCTGAGAGAGAGCCCTATGTGACTCAGGCTGGCTTCAGACTTATTATATAGCCAAGATGACTTTGAACTCCTGATTCTCCTGCCTCATCTCCTGAGTGCTGGGATTACAGGACTATAGCAGCAGATACAGTGTCAATTCCACATAGTTTAGCTGATAGTCAAAAGGGGTGTATTTTGAGTTAACTTACAGCAAGCAAAGGGAGTTACAGGATCCAGGAGAGGTAAGGCGAGGCCCTATCCAACATGGTTCTCTGGAGAACTCTGACTTGGTCTGTAGTACCAATATCCAGCATCCAGGATCACAAGATAGTCCAGAGAAGTGAGCATGTATGCATTTCAGCTCTTAAGGGGTCCCTGTCTCGGCCACACTCTAGGCTGGGGGCAGGTACCTAGCAGTTACCTGCTGCCCACTAGGGGCTGTACTTCCGGGATGAAGCACAGACAAGCACCCCCACACAGCCCTGTGGTGGACAATTTCTACTTTATCAATTGCATTGAAGTTACTGATGCCCAGCCAGGTTCTAGAGAGAGGGATTCTTTCCCCTCTTATGTACCCCATATTTCACCTGTCTTTTCTATCCTGCCACAGTGTGTGTGCATAGATGAGTCTTCTTGGCTGACAGACTCTCAGAGGTAAAGCCAGAGGAGGAATCATTCATGGTCCCCTTGACCGTCACTTTGGCTCATGTGTAAACTTGACTAGTTGGGGAAATGATCTACTATTTCGACAGATGACACTTCTAAAATTGTGTTGAAGAGGTAAAATTACCTTTTTTCCCCATAAGGAAACAGAAGCTCGGAGAGAGAGTGAGAAGTGAGAGTTCCAGACCATCTCCCAACCCTAAGTTCCCACTGGCTCCCAGTGTACATTCACCATTTTGCTTCACAATACCATTTCTGATCTCCAGCATTCCCGACTGACTGTCCCCACATCAAACGTCTTTAAACACTGAGGTGCATTCAGAAACTAGCTGGGTACTGAGACACATTGCTGGATAGTATTTTGATTTTTCCCATGGTACTTTTGGGGATTTCCCTAAGCCAAGAGCTTTTCTGGAGCCTGGCTTTCCAGAACTGAAGGAAGGGGGAGCTTGGTATCCCACAGCACACAGCACACCCGAGGCAGAACTGCAATCCAAGGAGGTAGGTGAGAGACTTAGCTGATAGCTGTGGTTTAGGGACGTGTGCTCAGGCTTCAAGCTGACAGCTCGACGTGCGGCTGTTAACCTTGATTGTCAGGTGGCTTGGGTTGAGAGAGGTCTAGAACATGAGTGAGGCGCACCTGTGGCGGTGTCCACTAGAGTGCCAGCACAGACTGGGGGTGCCAGAGGACAAAGTGCGGGAAAGGGCACATATTTTCATTCACCCTCCCCCACCATATCCACCATGATGTAAGCACTCCTCCCTGCCTCAGTGGACTGAGGGCTCTGAAAATATTTTCCGAAATCAATCATTCCCCTGTACAATCCCTTCTCTCAGATGTTTGATCACAGAGACGAAAATCTAATGTGTGGGAAGCAAATCCCATCACGGACTGAGACAGGGTAACACAAACTATCAACCAAGAAATGGACAACACGTGTGGCAGGTCACATCTGGTCTGAGTCTCTCCCTTCCCGCTCCATTTCTGGCCTCTGTCAGGGGGTGATGACCTCTGTATCCCTTGGTTTAGCCCAATTTCCTGGCCCACGGCTTACCTTAAACTTCAAGCTCCAGCTCAAACCCCAGAGCAGTCAAACCTCTCAATGGTTTTTTTCACTGGTGACCCCTGCTGACTTGGTACTCACTTAATATCCAACGTCAACAAGGAATACACTTCCAACCCCACCAGGCACAAAGTAGGTGTGTAAGTATTTGTTACAATAGTAGACACACTTGACGACTGAGCTTTGCCACTGGCATTTCAGGACTGTTGGTCGGCCTTCCAGACTTCTGATTTATCTCATTTATTTAGCCTCAATTAGGGCTTTGTTAATCAATCTGTCTCAAAACCGTATTAGCTGCATGGTTAAGTCTATGATGAAGACAATTTATCCATTGGCAAATGAGAGCTGATTCAATTAGCTAAAGATGGCAGCACTAAATTAGCTCGGAAATAGTTTCAGTCATTCCAAGTTTGTTTGTCATTCCTTGAACAATTAACTGGGTCTTCTGAACCAAGCTGTTCCAGAGCCATCAATGTGATCAAAGAGCGCTGTCCACAGCAAGCAGGGTGCGACAGGTGTGTTGCTGTAGAAATGCGTGCCGGAGGACAGGTCTTCCTTTGCTCATTGTGCAGATAAAAGGCCATGAGATGACATGACTTGCCCAAGGTAAATAGGCTGCAATATCAGAGCTTAATTCAAACCTGGGTCTGGGTAATTCCAAAGACCTTCTTCTTTAAATCCCCACATAGGTTCCCCGTTACAGACCTGGTACAGGGGAGGGTCCAGAATTCAAAATCTGTAAGGCCAGAATCCCAAGGGATTCCTAGCTTGCTAGAGAAGAGTGTCACAGACATGAATTGTGGGGTAGTTGACCACGGACGAAACCCTAGAGGCAGTCCTTACACATACAGAGGCCAGCCAGCTCCTTTGAAGACACCAGCCAGAAGTATGCTTTGATAGTACCTCTATTTTTCTAGCCCTATCCTTGTTTTGCCAGAAAAAAAGGCCAATGTTTCTTTCAGGATGGTTGACTGAGGCCATCATGTTGGCTATGCTCCCCCTGCCCAGTCATAGAGTTCTTGGCTGCCCACCAGCCTCCTAACCTTCAAGCAACACACAGCAACAGAACCCAGACAAGCCACACCTCAAACCTAGGCTTGCTTCCTCAGTAGCAGCACAGGAAGAAGCCTCATGTCTCAGTTTTGGTTCATTGACATTTTATCTAAGTACAATAGTAATAGAGCATTTCATATGTCTCCACTGGGAGCCAGGACCTGGGAGATGAGATGTACCAACTCAAGCAATTAACAAGGTGGTGAATGTCCAGCATGGTAGCATGGGGTGCAGGTCTGTAGGTCAATGGGGGTTGTCTGTTACTATGCAAGGAAATAGTCGGGGGCTTGCAGAAATTTCAAAGTTAGCTAAGTCTTTAGCCCCAAGGCTAAAAGGGGGGAAGCACAGAATAAATAAAGGAGAATGCAGACAGACCAGAACTAAACGCTGGGGTGACCAGATGTGCCAGATGATGGTAATGATTACTGCCAGGTCACTGACTGCAGGCCAGCTATTGGACGAGCTCACTTCCTCACAGTGACACTGCTAAACACTTTGTTCCCATTTCATTAATGAACAAACAGAGTCTGGGAGATTAACGAGCCCACAGAACAAAGCTCACACATCAAAGCCAGTTTGCGAACATAGGTCCTCCTGAATCCTGTTGACTTTGGTGCACTGTGATCATACTGCAAGAAAGGCAGAAGCTGCAGCTGGACCTCCACTATTCGTGGGATTTTATAAGGAGGAACAGAGGAGATGCATGGAACTAGAATGCACAGTTGTCTGAGAAGGTGGTGTTGAGGGCAGTCAGAACTCAGGGGCTCTAAAGGGGAAGGAGGGAGGGCTACAGTCTAGAGTCTAGGGTAGAGTCCCTATCCCAAAGGCTCCACTCCCCTCTCCCCACACAAAGGACCAGAGGACCCCAGCTGGAATGCTCTAGTAGGCACAGCACCTGCTACAACTCATGCAGAGGCCCAGATTGTGAACTCTTTGGACCTGGCTGCAAAGAGTACAATCCTGCTCCATTCCATCTCTGAAACCCAGACCTAATCAGACACTCACACAGTTTTAAAGAGAATGTTAGTTACAATCCAAAGCTAATTAAAACTTTCCATAAAATGACTCTTTAAAATTTAAGTGGCCTTGAATGCTAACAGCACAGGCTTGTGTCTAACTGCAGAATTATTATTAACACATTAGCACAGCAATACTAGCCACTGAATTTGCTTGGCAATTTTCAAGTAATGGTGTTTTGAGTGTCTCCAGCTGAAATGGTGTGTCCCTTTCAATTGTGACCCAGCGGGCAATCAGCCTCCTCCCTCCACCGCCTCCCTCATCCCAGCTCCCTCCCTCTGGGTTCATGCAATGCCACTTGCTAGCAATGCCCACGGCTTCTGGATTTTTCTCTTGGTGACATGGCCTTCTTAGTGTGGCCTTTTCATCTTCATCTCCCCTGGGAAGCATACTGTGATTGCTGGGTATGTGGGCTCAGCTCACCCAGGCTTGTTGGGCTCTGGGCCTTTAGAACAATTGGTTAGAGTATTGTTGTCACTAATGACGATAATTGTGAATATTTGCTGAGCAGTTCTGGTGAGGCCAAGAATGATTTACATACATCATCTAAAATCCCCCAACAACTTAATTCTGTTGGACAAACAGCCGTGAAATACTCACTCTGGCGCTCACTGTGTACCAGGTTCAGTTGTGTTCTATGTACAGGGCTAATTTAGTTTTTGTGGCGATGTCAAAGAAGCAGGCACAGTGACTAAGGCAGCCAGTGGGTGAGTGAACCCAGGTTCAGACAGAGCAGGGAACCAAAGGTGAGGTGACAAGGGGACCCAAGAGCTCAGGAGCCAAACAGGAGATCACTCTGCTCTTACACACTGGACTATCGCCACTCTGGCTTAGAGTCACCTGGAGAGTTGCTGGGCCATCACACACCCCTCTCCCTGTCAGGTTCTAAGTCTGAGACCAGGCCCCATAACATGCATTCCTGAAAAGTTCCCCAGGCTGGGGGATGGCTCGGTCAGTAAAGTGCTTGCTGCACAAGTGTAAGGACCCAAGCCCAGTTCCCAGCCACCATGTGAAAAGCACACCTATAATGGATGTGCCAGATGTGGTAAGATCTCTATAGCTTTTTGGCACTCAGTCTAGATGAATTAGTGAGCCCTGGTTCAAGGAGAGACCTTGTCTCTCAGAATAAAGTGAAGAGTAATTGAGACATCAGATATCAACTTCTGGCCTCCATGTGTAAGTGTGTACACCACAGAGAGAAAGAGACACACGTGTATGTGTACAGAAAGAAAGGGCAGAGAGAGAGAGAGAGAATAACAATAATAATAACAATAATAACAGGTTTCCTATCCCATGGGTGGCTATACCACCCCTCTGAAGTGGCCCTGGGTTCCGCCGCCAGTGTTCCCTGCACCATACTTACCACAGCTTGCTTCTTTTCTCACCATGTGGTTCTTCTGCATCATCCTCTGCCCTTCTACTTTTTTGCCATGAATTTATGCAATCCAAGATTCACCAGGAGCCGAGCAGATGCCAGCACACTCCCACCTAGAACCATGAGCCAAAGGAACAGATTTTCTATTAAAAGCATAGACTCTCTACCACTTCATAACTACAGGAAGTATATTAATAAAGAAGCGGATCTGTAAAGGCATCGCCCAGCATTATATCAGCAATATAGAATCTGGAAAAGTAAAAAGTATGAAGACACTAAGAAGATCAGTGATGGTCAAGAATTAGGGGTTGGGGTGAGTAAGCAGAATATAGCAACTCTCCAGGGTAACGAGAAACACTCCTTATGGCATTGTTATAAGGAGTGTGTGCCATTAAACAGTTGTCCAAACTCAAAGAATGTAAAACACCTCAGGCAAGCCCTATGGAAGCTACAGCTTCGGATGACAGCGATGTGTCAGCAGAAGCATCAGCAACGTTGGGAGATGTTGATAACGAAGGAGGCAATGTTGGTGCCTTCTCAGGCAGGGTGCCCTGAGAAGATCCATGGCTTCCTCTCAGCTCTTCTCTGAACGCAAAACTTCTCTGAAAGTATTAATGACCTTTATAAAAAACACACAATGAGAGGGGAGGGGAGATTTGTTGAAGAAGCAGAAGGCAAAAGGGGAAGGACAGAGAAGAGGAGGGAATGGAAGGGGAGGTGACTATGGCAGAACAGGAGGAGAACACACGAAACGCTGATTAGCTACTGACTGAGAACCTGTAAGGATGATTAGAAATGGGGTATAGGGTTAGGAAGGGAGCCAGAACCTCCCTCAGAATACCCTTTTATAGTTTTACCTTTGATTTCAAATTAATGGCTTACATACTTAATCAAAATAAAAACTCAAGATGTAAGAACATTGACTTAAATTTAAACACAGTCACATAATGCCTTTTTTATTGTTTAAGATAGGGTCTCATTATGTAGATTTGGCTGACCTGCAACTTGTTTTCAAGACCAAGATGGTCCTGAAATCACACATTTGCCTCAATAAACAAAGTGCAGAGCAGTAAAGGAAACATGTGACATCAACTTTGGGCCCTTACATGTACATGTACATGTATATACATGTATTGTTTCTGCTCACACACCTGTGACCACACACATATGAACACATATACATAAGCACAGAGATATGGTATGACCAATACAGAATTTCTCCTGAAATATTTGACTTGCTGTGGGTGGTGGAAAACTACCATGCTAACTCAGGTTTAGAGCACTCTGAAAAGATAAGGGTCTATATTCTTGAACACCATAAATGTCATCAAAGTCACTCCACAGACAAAATCAAACACAAAATAACACTCAGACAAGACTCTATATTGAGAGAAAACAAAGACATATGCCAAGTCAATGAAATTCACAGTCTTTGATTGGGTAACAGATGAATGAATGGCATATTGGGTAAGTCTAATGCATCTACATTGTATTTTTTGAAGGTAAGAGTTATAGTTATGAAAGAATGTCTCCTTTGAATTTTTAGATGTCTGCAACTAACTCTCAGAAGGTTGGAGAAAAAAATGCACCTATGTATAGAGAAGGATAAAGTGAAGCTATTAACATTGACAACCATGACTGAATAGTTTGGGCTTAAAAAATATAAAAAAAAGAAGAGCCAGGTGTGGTGTGCACACCTTTAGTACCAGCACTCTAGAAGCAGAGGCAGAAAAACCTCTGTGAGCTCGAGGCCTCTTTTTATTTATATTGGGTCCCAAGACAGCTAGAGCTGCACAGTGAAACTTTGTCTCAAAAAATTAAATTTAAATTAAATTTAAAAATTTTAAAAATAAGAAAGAACAATGTCAGAAGATGGGAATACTATGTTTCCCAGTTTAGGGTTGTTGCACTAATCCTAAATAGTCGTATAATAAAAACCTGGAGCCAGATATTGGGGTAAATGCTGAAAGATCAGAGAGACAAAGGAACAAGACACAGCCACCTCTCACCTCACCAACTCACCACAATCCTCTGACTGAATGCCTCTGAGTCCTCAGCCAAAAGGCTCTAGTTCCTGTCTCCTCATGTGTTATATACCTTTCTCTGCCCAGGCATTTCACTTCCTACCTCAACCTTCCTAGTGCTGGGATTAATGGTGTGTGTGCTCCCCAAATACTGGATTAAAGGTGTGTGCTACCACTGTCTGGCTCCGTTTCTCTCCTAAACTAGGTAAATCTCATGTAACCCAATGTGGACTTGAACTCACAGAGATCCAGATGGATTGATGCTTCCCGAGTGCTAGGCTTAAAGGTGTATGTCACCACTGCCTGATCTCTGTTTAACTTTGGCTGGCTCTGTCCTCTGATCTTCAGTCAAGTTTTATTAGAGTACAACAAAATGCCACCACATAGGGTCCTCTGTGCCATGTCTGAAGAAGGGTCTGGCACAATCTATGTTCTCCGACTGTTACTTCAATTGGGTAAATGGCTGTCTAACCATCTCCATGATTCGGAGTTGGCATCTCAAGCTGTGCACTTAGAACTTCCTGAACTTGATGAGAGAAGTGTAGGGAGAGGCAGAGACTCATGTGAGGCTGAAAAACAAAGATTCAGATCTCATTTGTAATGTGTCTCCTTGTCTCACTTCCCCCAAGGTCTTCTGGCTTGGGCTCTGACCCACAGTCTGGAAGCTTCCCCTAACATCCTTACAACAGAAAGCTGAGCAAGCCAAAGTCAGCAAGTTTTCTCTGGTCATTCAAAGAATTAATGTCACAGTGTGAGTCACAACCTCCACAATCTGAAGAGACAGGTGAACACAGAAAACCCAGCCTGGAAGTCCTAGATGTTAGAGTTGAGAAGGAATGTATAAATACAAATTGTGATGGATAGCTAGAGGCTGAATGTGACTATCTTCAAGCTGAGATACTCCTGGGCTGTGGTCATGGGTGGGCTACACTATGGGTACACAGGTCATTATCAGCTGAGTATGAGAGACAATTCTAAGTTCCAAGGGGGGGGGGGAACCATTTTGAGATACACCTGCTTCCCAACGAAAAATATTTCAAAGCTCCCATCTTACCTAGGCAGGAGGGACAGAATCATATAACCTACTGTGGTCTTTTAGCCTTTCTGTCATAACTAAGAGCTGGGAAAGGGGGCGCTAAGAAGCTTTGCAGAGAACTGTGAAATTAACACGTGGTGCCATTTTGAGTAGCATAAATATAAGATGTGTGAGTATTTATCCAACAAGATGCACACAAGATGTTGGTAACATAAAGACAAAAATGGCTGTAGGATGATCAAAAATGAGTGAACATTTTTCCGAGCCTTGGAGACTTACTAACAGGAATAAATGGCCATACAGACATCATGCTAATAGCAGAATCTGCCAGAGGGAACAATTTTCTAGACTCGAACAATACATTGCAAGGACTGAGAAAAACCTGAGTGAGTAGTTTAACCCCTTGACCCAAACGTTCCAATATACTTATGGAGTTCAACACTGTTCGGGCTTGTATCAATTTCCAATTGCTGACTGGCCTCCATTCTGGTTATCTTCCTTCAAAGAATGCTAAGATGTATTGCATCTGCTTTGAAAAGCCCCAGCCCACCACTGTCCCCCTGCAGCTCATATGTGCAGTCTAATTGAATCTGCATTTTCAATTGGCAAATCAACTCTGCCCCAGATACATCTCCCTTTGGTTTTAATTTAATCTCAATTGTCTCTGTTGACAATCTATACATAGGAAACCGTGGACCTTTTCATAAGACAAATAGCGGAGTCAGATGACTGGAGAAAGCTCCATATTCTAAAGTCCTCAGTTCTTTCCAACCGGTTCTAAAAATGCAGCACACTGCCAATCAAAATCACAGCAGGCTACCATGTTGGTATTGGTGAGTAGATTCCAAAGTTTCTATAGAAATGCAAAAGGCCCAGGAAAGCCAAAAGTATATGCACTGAAGGAGACCAAGGTCAGAAGACTAAGTGTATGGCTTCAAGATTTACAGTGAACCTACAGCAATCAAGACAGCATGGTATTAGAGAAGAAAAGATACATAAATCAATAGCCTGCAATAGCAAGTCCAGAAATGGACCCATGCACATGTAGTCAATTGGTCTTTGATGAATGGCTTGAAGGCAATTCAGTGGAAAAATATAAGCTTTCCAAGGAATGAAGCTGGAAAAGTTATACCTCAAAATGCAAAAAGAAACCAATACAACTCCAAAGCATGTAAACATGAGTGTAGACCATTCACAAAAGTTAATCAATGCAGTATAGTATCTGAGTGTAAGACACAAAACTGAACAGCTTCTAGGAGAATGCAGAAGAGGAAATCTAGGTAACTGCCCTAACTCTGTTCCTGTTGCTGTGGTAAAATATCCCAACAAGCCGGGTGGTGGTGGCGGTGGTGGTGGCGGTGGTGGTGCACGCCTTTAATCCCAGCACTCGGGAGGCAGAGGCAGGTGGATCTCTGTGAGTTTGAGGCCAGCCTGGGCTACCAAGTGAGTTCTAGGAAAGGCGCAAAGCTACACAGAGAAACCTTGTCTCAAAAAACCAAGATATATATATCCCAACAAAAAGCAAAGCAAAGCAGGGAGAAAGGATTATTCTACCCCACAATCCCAAGTTCTGTAGAGATGTCAAGGCCACAGGAACCTGAAGCAGCCAGTCCCATGACATTCCCAGCCAACATTATAGAGAGAAAAACATGCTGTTTAGAACTTAGCCTCTTCTCTCCTACCCACTCTAGGACTCAACCCATGAAATGGTGCTGTTTAAATTCAAAAGGGTCTTCCCACCTCAATGAACACAATTAGAAAATTACTCCCAGGCCTACCCGAAGCCCAACCTGATCCAGGCAGTACCTCACGGTGACTCTCTTGCCAGGAGGTTCTACACAGTCAGGTTGGCCATTGAAGCCAGCCACGCCAGTAACTCTGAATTTGGTGATGAATTTCCTACACAATGCATTAAAACATGATCCATAGAGAAAAAGGTTGCTAAGTTATACTCCATCAAAAATAAAATCTTTGCTGTGAGAGACACTAATAAAGAGATGAGAGGAAAACCAGAGACTGGGGGAAATGTTTGCCAAGCACCTGTCTGATAAAGAAGTTGTATCCAAAATGCAAATGCCCTTAAGATAACCCAACATAACTTTAGAAATGCACAGATCTCAACAGGCACAGCATCAATGAAGATGTACAGAGGGAAAATATCCATAGAAAGGACATTCATTGCTTGTGGTAGGAAACCAAAGTTAATCTAACAATGAAATATGTTACATACTGATCAAGGTGGCTAATGCATCCCCCTCAAGTGACAATATCAATATTGGTGAGGAAGCAAAGGGAATCCTTCACTGCTACCAGAGTCAAGATCATCACACTGGAAGATAGGCTAGTCAGTTCCTTGGAGTAAGCTATGCATAGTCATACCAACAATCATACTCTTATATATTTACCAAAGCTATTTGAAAAATTATGTCCAGAGAAAAAGTTGTAAGGGAATGTTTAAAGCTACTTTGCTCATAATTGAAAAGAAGTTGGAGCCACTAAGACATCACTCAGTTGGTGAAGGTGAAATGCATAGGTAGCCATTAATTCGGTGACAAAAACTATGGACTAATGAACCATAGAAAGATACACACGAGCCTTTTGTGCCAGTAGCTAAGTAAGAGTCAGGTTGACCAGGCTGTAGGCTGAATGGTTCCAGTTATAGAAATTTCTGAGAAACAGTTACTCTACTGTGGTGGTAAACATTGTTTTCCTGTTTCAGTTAAAGGGAGGTAAATAAATATGCACAGCTCAGAAGGTCCCTAGGAGGCTGCAATTGCTCTGTATATTGTGATTGCAGATACACAGTATTATTTTTTAAATTCATTGAATTTACTTACAGCACAAAGAGCAAGCCCTAATGAAAGCAATGTTTTAAAAATAGCAGGAGGTCAGGGAGGGGGGCTCCGAAAGGAATCAGATCATAGCAAGAGACAGTTGCACAAACACAAAACTGTCCCTGCAGAGAGAATGGAAGCTGCTGGGCTGGCCTGAGGCTGGAGCCCAGCAACTGCAGTCTCTAAGACTGCAGGCAAAGGGAGTACACATGGATGCTGTATGGCCTACCCGAGGTGATAACCGTGTTTTCCATGACGTACAGCTCTGTCACTGATACTTCTCTAGGTGTATAAGGAATTGAATAATTATACAAATTAACAATAGTGGATGAGCAAGGTTTATAACTGCTTGGGTAGGAATTCACAGGTAAACAAGGGTTAGGGTTGTAGTCCTGGGTTATTGTTGGAGATATTAACACAATCTCATATTCAGCCCATACAGACATTTTTACAGATAAATGTAAATCTACTGGCTTTATCCATGGAAAGAGGCTTGAAATGACAATTCCCCAGAAGCAACAAGCAAGCCTAGCTCCTTGGTCTTCATCCTCAATCTATTTCTCTCTGTAGACTGGAGATGCGGGTGAGGTCTCAACGCCTTTCTCCATTCATCTCCTTCTTCATCTGAAGAATTCTTCCTTTTTTTCTTCTTTGTTCTCTCTTCTCTGTCTCTGCCACTCAGATTCAATCATCTTGGAGGAGTTGAGACTCCTAGCCTCTGCAAACACCCTTCTGGCTACTACTCTGAGAATGACATGGGATGAATTTGCTCCCACAGACTCACCATGGAATCATTCCAAGACATTTTCTTGAAGACTTTACCCAGGAGTAAAATGATGTAAATCTTCTCTGTCACCCCTCACGTGTTGAGTTGTGTAAACACTTCACCCTGCACGCCCATTCCTGTGGCTGTGTTTCTTGAAATGAGGAAACTAGATTTAAATTTATGTTTTCCTATTGTATCTTGCTCAGAACTGAGAATTTCATTTTTAGACTGAATTTGCCCTTGTCTACTACTCAAAGACAATGCCGCTCTGATTTCAGATAGCTACTTCAAAGAAGCGAGGTAAATATAATTAAGGTTTTCGTATCTATTATCACATTCATCAAAGCCATTCCATTGGTGAAATTTCAGATAGTGCATTTACATTCCACATTTTATCCACATTTTCTCACCATTCATAAGTAACAACCTGGTCAGCTCTCTGAGTGAGCGATCACTTTTGGTGCCACAGACTGTGCCGAGATGCATAATAAAGACACTTGAGCACATGCCTTTTGTTTGCCAGTGGACCTTTATATAAAACAGAAGGTTCTAATCTCTAACAAGAACACACTCTCTCAGTACTTTTCTCAGGGGTGTTAGCAGAAGCATAAGGAGTAGTGAATCGGCATCACAGAATTTGGTGGCACAGAGTGTAAGGTTTTCATGGCACACATAAAAACAAGCATGGCAATAAAATAAAAAGTGGGGTGGACTAGCTTCCAGGAGAACATAGATATTATTGTACTCAGATACGAAGACTGGAATTAGATGCTACCTTTGTGCACAGCAGAGTAAACATTTTTAACATTTCACAGGAATGACTCAAGACATCCAGTGGAGATGGAGATGATTTCACCTGCCTGGATGGAAGGACCTCTCTTCAGGACCTTCCTGCCTGGCTTTCTTGGCTTCTCTTCATGGGAACATTATTTTAGATGTAAGACCCTCAGCTAAGACTTTCTGAAAATTCTCAAGTAAAATCACTACACCCCGCCCCCCACATCACACACATTCTGACTTGGCCAACAGTTCCACTCTCCCATCCTTTAACTCTTAGCTTCATCCTACAGAGCCTTCTTTCTCTGAGCCTGCACTTGCACAGTTGGTGGTGAATCCAATTTACTATGGACCCTACACATGTTTTGGGAAGAGGAAGATTTGTCTGTCCTTTTTAAAAAGGTCTGGGGCAAAGAAAGGCTGGCTATCACTGACGATGAGAACCTTGCTTGGTTCAGAGACTTAGGATTAGTTATGTGGGGTTTGACAGCTTATCTACCTGTCTAAGCTTGTGGCAGCTGGAGGTTCCTGGTGGGAGGAAGCCGAAGTCATTTTTCGGAACAGCTTCCAGTTAACCTCTTTTGCAGACCCAGAGACAACCCTGGTGGTTCAAAAAGAACTTGCTAGGGAAGAATAACTACCTTTTTAAAGCACATTGGTGCTCAGTGTGCACTTTGGAGAGAGCAGGGGATCTTTTCTGTCCCCGTAATCACTGAGTGACCCACAGAAGTTGATGCTGTCACACCATGAGCCTCCATGCCTCTGCAAGCAGCAAGCGCTCAAGCTCTCTGCATCTATTCCTTCTCTTCTGGCTGGGAGGCCTGCTGTGTGGCCATCACCCACTCTTCAGCTACTCTAAGCTGTGTGATTCTGTTCTTCTGGAAAAAATATACCCAGAAGTTGGGCTGCCAACCAGAGGAACCCTGAGCACATGAATCTGAAGATTCGGAAATTCCTATTGTTGCTGAGGTTGGCTTTTATGCCTTGCCCAAGGAAACTGGGGATGGGCAATCAATTAAACCATATGTGTTCATTTTGATCAAGTGGTAAACACTAGAGGATTGTGTGTTGAGGTTCAAACCATACTTGAACTCTGGGTTTTAACTCTAAAAAGAACCTGCCTTGTTAAAGATGTCTTCCGGGGACAGAAGCTGGTCCCACTGAGACACTCAACTTGGGTGCTTCGGGTCTTCCATGGTTACTAAAGACTTATTTGTGGCTATGAATTTATTAAGCAGCATACTAAATATGTTCATTACAGTGTGGAATTTGTTTAGGGCTCTAGTGTGGTAGAAAACATGCTGTTTCACGGTATTTGCGAGGGGTAAGAAATTCCTCATGTGCTTCCATTCCCCTCTTTTGGAATGGCAATGTGTATTCTGTGGCACTGTATGCTGGAAGTATGTCATCTGCTTTTTGAGTTTATAGGGGGTTACAACTAAGAGATTGCCTTGAGTCTTAGAACAGACTTTGGACTTTGGAATTTTAAACAGTGTTGGGGTTGTAAAAGATCATGGGGACTTTTGATGTTGGACTAAAAGTATTTTGCATTATGATACAGGCACAACACTATGGGGACCAGAGAGTGGTCTGTGATGGTTTGATTGATAGATGTGGCGCTAGCCTCAGGAATTTGAATGCATCATCTCTAGTTGGTGGCACTGTTTGGAGATGCTTAGAAAGTATGGCTTTATTGGAAGAAGTATGTCACTGGGGATGGACACTGAGGTTTCAAAGCCTCATGCCATTCCATGTTTGCTCTCTGCTTCCTGATTATGGTTTAAGATATGAGCCCCCATCACTGCTCCAGCCACCATGACTGTCTGTTTCCATACATTTCCCAGTGATGGTGAGGAACTCTTATCCCTCGGGAACCATAAGCCCAAATAAACCCAAAATTGCCATTGTCACAGTGTCATATCATAGCAGTAGAAATATAACTAATCCATAGGCAGTTGAGAGCTCTCTGGCACACAGTTCTGGGAACCAAACCCTGGTCCTCCACAAGAGCAGTACATGCTGTTAATTGCTGGGCTATCTCTCCAGCCCCTGCACCAGCCTAGCAACATCTAGTTTTTCCTCTCCAAGGTTTCAAGCCCTACCAGTGAGGAGAGTGCTCACCCTACAAAGTGCTTGCTGCTTGCAAGGCTGGAGCAATGCTATCTTCCAGCTGCTTGTTTGATGTTAACATTATTCTGAGAATTACATCCTGGCCAGCATGATATTTTAATAAGCTTCTGTCTGTTTTAGTTAAGTCAGATGGAGCTGAGCTAATAAAACACTGGAATGGGGAGAAATGGTCCTCATGGCCCTGTTGTGTCTGCTATTCCACGGCCTGGACAGAAATCATCTAATGCCCTGTTCTCTTCAGCAGTGGAGAGTGCACATTCTGAGGATTTCTAGAAACTTCATTTTCTAGTAGTGATCTTTCTTTTTTGGTCATGGCAAGGGGAGTGCTGAGTGTGTGTTAAGCCTTGGAGCCTGTGAACACACTCACTCAAAGACTCCAGGGCTTAAATCAGTAAGTCATCTCTGGGACAAAAAATCTGGGATTCATCAGGTCGCCCTGGTGAGACACTCAGTAAGAGTCTGAGTCATATGGGAAGTGGAAGGAAGGAGACAGGCCAGTTTCCAGCTGAGCAGAGGAACCAGAGTTGGAAGAAGGAAGCACTCTGCCTAGGGACAAGAAGAAAGGCAGCGCACTAACCAGTCACACACCCCACACACATTCCCTTCCCCATGTCCCCCACAGAAGCACTGTCTTGCCTTTGGCCTGTTGATGCTCTCTCCAAGATTCCTTTCTTTGGGGTCTTGCTATTTTATGTTCTGATTCTTTCCACGGCTTATGACCCCTGGATAATGTTTCTTCACCAGCCAGTTACACTTCTCTGTAAATATTAGATACTTGAAAGTTTTGATTAAAAAAAACAAAACAAAACAAAACAGGAATTACTAAAGGAACAGAGAGGGAGAGTCTTTAACACCAAACAGAAAATGTTTGACATGGTGAACTAAACAAATACTGATGTCTACAGCACTGTGGAGTGAAGAGCTAAATTTTCTCTGGGTATCCTAAAGATGCCTAGACAACAGGAAGCAGTCTACAGAACATGATACTCACATTCCCAAGAGGTGGGGTATATAGTTTTTGGTCATTCAATGGGTTGTAAGTGTTTGTTATCATTTAGGGTGGTAGGTTACAGTTGTTATGGGTCATGGTCAAGAAAAAAGCTCAATAAAGGAGTTAGATTCAAGGATCTCTTTGTGAAGAAAAAAAAGGGGGATATAGTATAAAAATGATGAGATAAAAGAGTGGATTGTTGAGTTTACTTTTGAACAATGACTAGTCTCGAATATTTTACATTGGCATAGACTTTTGTATAATGATAAAAATTTAAGGTTATTTTTGTTATACTGTATATATGTTTCTATTCTCATTTAAGGTATTGTATCTATGCAGCTCATTTAAAAAAGGTTATGCAAAGTTTTAGTCTTTAAAATCTATTTAGGACAATAAATACAGTTTATTAACAGTTAATTAATTAATTAATAGTCATCTATAACAATAAAACCTATAGTTATACTTGGTATGTTCTCAAGGTTAACCAGATATATTTAAAATAGATAGACGGTCTTAAAACACTTCAAAGACCTATAGAATATGGCATTTAAAATGTTTTAATAACATAAGACTTTTCATGACAGAGAGATACATCTGCTCCTGGTAGCACCAATTTACTTCAAAAAAGGATAATGGGCATCAAAGAACCTCCATATGGAGTTTGCTTCCATGTGGCAAATCTAGACATTTGGGCAAGAAATTGCCCTTGCTTTGACTGCTGACAATATGCTGTCCAAACTAGACCACCAGGATATAAAGAAAAGTGACTGCCAACCTTTGCCAAGACAGGTTAGGATAGTCCTTCAAAAATTCCTGTTTCACTGGAAAGTCTGTCAGATATTTTAGGCCTGTAGGCAGAAGATGGATGTCCAAATATTACAGAGGAGCCTTGGGTGACTGTCCAGATAGCCAGATGTTTCTGTCATTTCTTTGAGTTTTGAAAGTTGATTGCTCTGCTCCTGTTTCCTAAGGTAATAGTAAAACCTTCTGAGATCTTTGATGGAGTTAAATGCTAGATAGTCATTGTTATAGTTTTCCTTAGTTATGGTAGAAGGTAAATTAGGTACAGAGCTTTGGACTCACCAAGATAGAATAAATAATGGAGTATTTTCTCCAAATATGCCAAATACAAATGGACTGAACATTGTACATGTAATTCTTACCTGATAAGTGTTCTTCTGTTTATAGTTTATAGTTAAAAACTTTTCCTTTTTATTTAGACAAAAAGGGAAAAATGCTGTGAAATAGTCTTTTTGTACACTGGAAGATGTGTCTTTGCCAAGATGCCTTCTCATTGGTTTAGTAAAAAGCTAAACAGCCATTAGATAAGCAGGAGGTATTGGTGGGATAGCCTGACACAGTGGACCCTGGGAAGAAGAAAGGCTGATACGCAGAGTCACCAGCCAGAGACAGAGGAAGCAGGACGGAGTGGGCAGTACAGAGTAAAGGTAATAAAGCCATGAGGCAGAAAGTAAATGAATAGAAATATGTTCAGTTATAAAAACTAGTTAAAAACAAGCCTAAGCTTTTGACTAAGCCTTCATAATTAATAAGGAGTCACCATGTTGTGATTTGGGAGCTGGCAGGAGGGACAGGAAACCCACATAGACAAGGGCCCAA
Organism: Onychomys torridus; assembly: GCF_903995425.1. Classification (NCBI taxonomy): domain Eukaryota; kingdom Metazoa; phylum Chordata; class Mammalia; order Rodentia; family Cricetidae; genus Onychomys; species Onychomys torridus. The sequence continues at coordinate 130,318,156 of NC_050447.1, read as the reverse complement.
AGCTTGGCCTTACGGCTGCTGTTTTAGCTTCTCAAATTGTCAGCTGACTTCTGCCCGTGTTTCTGAAGATTTGCCTCTCTCTTCAAGGGACTTGCAAGGGCCTTTTGTTTCTTCCTCTTGGCCTTTTCAGTCTGCGTGTGCTCAGATGGAGAAAGCCTGGCTGGGTACTGGGGTTGGAAATGAGGCTGGTGAGCCACACTTCCCGCACCTTTGCATTTCCTGCTAAGTGTCTCTAAGCACTGCCATCCCAGACCCTCTCCCTCCCCTGCTGTTTTTCTCACTCCCATCTGACAGTAGATTTTGCCTCCATACAGCCTTCCTTCTCAAACACAAAGAGATGCAGTATAGGATTTGAGATGACAAGCCAGGGGAGCTTGAATGGGTTGTCTGTTCAAACTAATTTTGTACTTGTGGCCAGAGACTTGGGGGCAGATAAAGCATTGGTTTGAAAAATGGCAGCCTTTCTCTTTTTCCAAAATAACTTGCATTTCTTAAGCCAGGCCTTGGAGGACCTGGGAGCATCCTTCTTTACAGATCCCATCAGTGATCCCCCAGAACAAGTGTCCCAGATTTACTAGGCTCTGAGCTGAGAAATAAGGTGGCAAAAACCTGACTTTGGAATGCTTGGAGGGTTTACCCTGTGACCCCAACTGTTCCTTGTCCAGCCCAGAATCAGTGGGCTGCATAAAAGGTATCTAAAAAGATAACCTTTGCTGAAGAAGAAATAAAGTATGTCTAAGTTTGATTCAAACAGGCACGGGAGGCCTGCTACAGTGAACTGAGTCTGGGGAAGATGAGAAGCTGAGCAAGGAAATGGGGGCACCGGAATTCCAGTGTAACCTTATTTCTGAGCACGTTGAGACATCTGGGCAGGTGGCTACTTCTTACATCTCCTCTGTTAAAAAGACTACACTCTACAGTCTAGGGCTCTCCTAGGAAAGGGGTTCTAGAAGATGAAGGATATTGTGGAGACTGCCAGAGACGGAAGGATGGGAACAGGGTCAGTTTGTGAAAAAAACTGTTCCTTAAATTCAAAATTGTTATTTAATAGAGGAATCTGGTGATGTACTTTCTACATCCTTCAACACACAGAAGGCAGAGTTGAACTCTTAGGGGTAGCATGGGCACGTGTACACACACAAACATATACACAACACACACATATACACCATATCACATACACATACATACACCACACACACATACATATATACAACACACACACACACACACACACACACACACACGCCACATACACATATACACCATATACCACACATATGCACCACATACACATAACACCTATCACATCACACATACTGCACACACACACACACACACACACACATCACATCACACACAAACATGTATTAAAGGTGGGATAGTTTCCTTGGGTTTCCAAGTGTCTCAGAGACTAGTAACAATGAGAAAAAGATGTCCCCAACAGCAGCACCATGCCAGGGTGTTTATTGTAAGGAGGAGATCTCATGGCTACTTATGGTCAAGTCCCTCACTGCATGTAGCTGTGGGGACATAGATTTAAGGTCCAGTGTCTTTGTTTTTGTCTCTGTCCCTTCCATGGGCTCTCACCCAGCTACTGTGTGAGCTCCCCAACCCGGCAGCTAGCCCTGTTCACATAGCCCTCTTCTCAGCCCAACTAGTGTGTGGTTTGGATTTTCCTGGCATGGAACCTCTTGATTTTCTACAGGGCCTTCTGACTGTGGGCACTAAAGGAAGGCTTTAGCTCTGGGGGAGGTGAAGTTCTCGGGGAAGAATCAGGTTTGCTCCTAGTGATGAGCTACAGCATAGCACTGCCCTGGCTGCCCAGCTTTGCCCTTTCAATGCACTGTGTCCAGATGGGTTCCCAGAGGGTGGGCAGAGCACTTCCCACATGAGAGAGCTCAATGAGGAAAAGACAGAACAGCAGAGCCTGGGGTCTCACTCTTTTCTGCCCTCTGGCCTCCCCAACTTTCCTCAAAAGATACAGAGTGAAAGCATGGACACTGAATGATAGCCTCTTAAGAATGAAGGGTCATCAACCTAGGTTGTTTTCTATGAGCTACATCTCCAATATCATTTACCAAACAGGTCAAAATTTACACACCCAACCAAACCCATGGCAAAACTCACATGTCAATCAAAAGAAATGATTCAAAGATACAGACTTCCAAGTCCCCCCGCCTCTTCTCTCCTAAAGCCACCGGTCATTTTCAAACAAAAGACACTATGCTGATTTCCATGCTATAACAAAACAAAACAAACAAAAACCAGCATGTAAAGTGGCTGCTTTCCAGAGTCCTGTGCGTTACCTGTTCCACCTCTGGGATGCTGGCAATGGAGCTAGGCTGCTGACATTTGTCCACAGCTCCATGGGATCAATGCCCAGGAATACTAATTGAGCAAGACCTGCTCACCACACTTCTCCCACAAAACTGCCCCAAAGCTCACTGCCAGCAAGCCCTATTTGAGTACATTATGATGGCCAGAGGCAGCCTTGAAGGTTAACATAAACTCCATTTTCCCTACAAACTCCACCCAGCCTCACCACATGAGGGTCCTCCTCCAGACACTCATGTGCAGCTCTCTCTCTCTCTCTGGAAATTCACCCACAGCGATAACATAGCTGTTGCAGACTTAGAGACGAGAGAACAAACAATCTCTTGGGGACAGATAATTCCTCTGATATCCCCACCCCTGAGACAATGGGAGACGTCACATTATCTGTGTTTATGGAAAAACAGATTCCTTCTATTTCTTATCTTTTCTGTGGAACCCAAATTCTGCATTATCTATAGTAGTGCGGATGTTTTGCTGTTAAAATAAAAACCAGGTGACAGTGTGTACTGTGATGAACTATTTCACCCCGCCACTACCATTGTCTTTCTTCTGTTAGGGTTTCACACATCAGTGGTACAGAAAGGACACTTGGTGAGGCTTGTGCTCATGTCTCTAAAGACAAGGATAAGCTGCTGGTCCTTCTCACTGCAAAGGAATAGTAGAGACACATATATTCCCTGTGGGGAAAGCATGTACATGAAGAAGCCTGCATGTCACGTGAACTCCTTCTCCAACTAGTAATTTGGTGTGGGGAATGTTAATTTATTTGTTCACTAGCAATTACTAATTTATTTCAATAGTGTCTTTATTTTTAAACATGGACAAATAACATGGCATTTTGTACATTTTAGAGTGGTTAAATCCATCCAGTTATCAATCAGCACTGCCTTTTATGGAGGAATTATGCTTTCAACAAATATATGCATTTGAATATATTGCATTTTGATTATGTATATATTATAATGTATGTGGGGTTATCTGTATGTATGTAAATGTGTGGGCATGTGTATGTGTATATATCTGTATATGTGTCTGTGTGTGTGCATATATGTGTGTGTGTGTGTGTGTGTGTGTGTGTGTGTGTGTGTGTTAAGAGGTCAGGAAAATTCTTCCTTGGTCTCATCTGTTTTGGGAACGGAGGCAGGTGAATGTCTGTGAGTTCAAGACCAGGTTTTAGTCTTTTGCTCTCAGCTGCATTGGCTAAAACTTAGTTTTAGGGACACAAAGTCTGCGAAGTGAGCTGACACATGTAGTCTTGGACACAGTGGGACGCATCTACAATTAAACTCAGGGTATGCGATGCTAGAGAGGAAATAACAGGGACTATAAAAGAAGCAGTGCTCAGCCACACCCCCACTGAAGGCTTTAGTGAGTAAGGAACAACTCCCGCGTGCAACAGAGAACCTTGGTAGGTGTTTTAATATCCACAGTATTCCTCACAGAGAGAATCACCTGCATAATCTTTTCTTTTCTCAACTCTTCTCCATTTGTCCAACACTGTTCTTGCCTGCCCACTATGTGATGGCTAATCCACACTTCAGAACCCTTGGTGTGGTGCTCAGAAAAACCCTTTTAAATTATTCCTTTTCATCCTCTTTGAAGTAGCTCATGCTTACTTATTAATTAAATTTGTTCTCTGTTCAAGGTCCCGAGAAAAAGTAAGAGTTGAGTGTTCATCTCCAAATAGGACATTTATTAACCACCCATGACATCCTGACAGGGTTCAAGGAACGCCGAGGAAGATGGAGTGGAAAGGGTAGAAGAGTCAGAAGACAAGGAGGAGAGCCGTGTCTTCCAAGCACGTCATGACTTTCTGTGATCATGAGCTCACAGAGGCTTCTGTAACCGGCCGCGGAGTGGTCCCATCATCATCAGTCATAGATGGAGCTGCCAGGGCCCTGCCGAAACAGGAATCGTGACTGGAGAGATGGCTCAGTGACGAGCACCTGCTGCTCTTCCAAAGGATCCAAGTTCAGTTTCCAACGTGCTTGTTGGGCAGATCAGTTCTCTGTAACTCCAGACCCAAGGGGATGCAACACCCCGAGGGCACCTGTGTTCATGTGCATACACCCACAGGACATGAGAACACACAGTGGAAAAACCATAAATCTTTAAAATGAGAATCATTTTCTGTAAGCTGATTTCTCACTGGCAAAAGAAAATGCCCTTGAAATACTGTTACACACACACACACACACACACACACACACACACACACACACACGCACACCCCGTATTCTTGCTAATCACCACAGTTTATATCAGTAATTTATTTAATGGTTCGTCTAGTGAGATAGGTGTTAATCTTGATAAAAATAAGTTTTCTTTGGAATAAATTCTAAAATGCAGAATGTTTGGACTAAATGTTGTGAGCATTTAAAATGCTTTAGGAGCTCCCAGCTGCTTTCCCAGAGGCTTTGCAATGGACGCCCCAAAGTAAGCGTGAGAGCGCTGTCCCCTCACCAGTGCTGGACTATGATCAATATGTTTATTTCCTATCCAGTGGACATCAGATGTGAACTAATTGTTGATTTAATCTTCATTTCCCTGATTACTAGTCAAAATAAACCACATTTCAACATTTATAGTCTGTTGGCATTTGTTTTATGCTAATTGCTAATCTGTATTCCTTCCCTATTTTTCATGTTTTAGAATTTATAGGAGCTTTTTATGTATTTTGAATATTAATCTTGCTATAATTTGTACCATAAACATTTTCTCTTAGACTGTTGCTTATTTTTCTCAGAAATTTGTTATGAAAAATTTCAAATGCTCAGCAGTTTGAAAAAAAATTTAGCTTTCTTTACAGCAGCTTTTATACACAATTTAATTACATGTTACACATCTGTAAACAATGTCTTTTTTAACTCCTAACATTTTGCACCCTATCTACCTGAGGGCTTAATTTATTGCAGGGTCATCAAAATATTCCCATCCACTTTAGCATAATATTACTGTCTTAAATGTAGAGTTCTTTAGTGCATCTCATTTGTGTGTGGGCCAGAGGGCTGTGAGTATCTAATTTTCTTAAATCGATGACATTGGGAGAGCAAGCTCTCCTGCTGAGGTGAAAGTATCCATCCTTCTTTCTAGTTATATGAAAGCCATCTTTCCATGGGCTTTCATATACACGGATCATGTCTGAATCTGTTCTCTTCTAACATCTATTTGCTGACATCCCCACTCCCACAGTTTTCATTATTCTCCTCACTTTATAATTTGATAGCTTAGGTATGCCACTCACTATTTTCTTTCACCATTTTTCCTTTTAAAGTTTTTCTATCTTATAAACTTGAAGAAAAATGTATCACTGTATGTGTGTCTGAGTGTATGCTTCTGTATCACATGCATGCAGTGCATCAGATCCCCTGGAATCGGACTTATAGATAGTTAAGCCATGAGATATGCTGCTTTTCTATCACTTGACGTTGTTCTACTCACAACTTACCATTCTTTGTTCACTCCTAGCAATGGTTGCCCTTGAGCAAAGAAAGAGAGAGGGTGGTAGACATTTGACCTCGTCATCCATCCCTCCCCACTTCTCCACTTCTGTCCTATAGGCACCTGGCTTGTAAGTGGATAGTGGACTTTGACTCTTACAAAGACCCTCTCTGCAGGTTTTCCCTTGAAATAGAGGCTGTCTTGACTTCATTTGCCCATTCCATTTTCTGTCTGCCCTTCCAGGACTTAACATTAGAATGAAGTTGTACATAGCATGCTAACTTCCTAATTACTTTTCTATAACTTGCTTTGGACAAGATGGCTAAGTTCACAGGGTCTCAGTTATGTTACCTGCTGTTTTAGTTAGGGTTTCTATTGCTGTGATAAAACACCCTGACCAAAAACAACTCAGGGAGAAAAGGGTTTATTTCAGCTCACAACTCTTGGGTCACATTCCAGTGAGGGAAGCCAGAACAGGAAGTCAATACAGGAACCTGGAGGCAGAAGCTGAAGAAAAACCCATGGAGGAGCTGCTTACTGGCCTTCTCCTCACGGCTTTTTCAGCCTGATTTTTCATACAACCTGCCCAGGGATGGCTCTGTCCACAGTGTGCTGGGCCCTCCCACACCAACCATTACTGAAGAAAATGCACCTCAGATGTGTCTTTAGGTCAATCTAATGGAGGCATTTTCTTCACTAAGGTTTTCTTTTCCCAAGTGTGTCTAGGTTTGTGTCAACTTAAAAAACCAATCAGAATAACTATAGGAAAGAATTAATAACTTCATCTACCTTACAGAGGGCTTGTGATGATTAAATAACAGTATATATAGGATGTTTACACTTAATTCATAGCAGTAACTTGCACTAGTGATCATTATTTTATAACTTGTATTAATAATTTGTATCTATAATTATCAGGCCAAGATGGGTTCCACAGCTTGTCCTGTAGATCTTGCTCCACTGTAAACAGAGCCAGTGCCTAGCTCACAGGATGCAATGGTTCTGATGCTCACTTGCCATCTCCCTGAGTGCTATATTGTATGATCTACTAGGTATTAGGATATTGTTAGATGTTCCTGCACAGTGAATTCTTTAAATGACTCACATGCAGACCACAGGTGGTAACTAGTTAAGGACACATGGAGAACTGATTAAGCTGGAAACAAATGGATATTCTCCTCAGATAAGTCTGGGAAAATATTCCATCCACACTGTCTGGCTCAGCACAACGGGGGGCCTGAGATGAGAGAGCAAGGATGTGACCCAATTTCCTGAGACCGTGGGGGCCTTCAGTTCAGTTGAATTAGGAAATGGTTTATTACAGTGTTGCTAGAATTTTCCCACAGGATGGCTGTCTCTGCCAGGGTGTCCATGGCTCTTAAAGATCCCTTGCCACATTTTCCATCACAGTAACCCAGTTGCTGATTTTTACGCTCTCTCAGGCTGACATCCGGAGTTGCTTCATCATACTCCATGTGTTTGTTCTTCCCACTCAATCTAGAAGAATAATTATGAAATTGCAGCTGGGCTGTGAGAACTAAAGGTGCATCAGGGACCTTCAGATTTCTCCCCAGCTCAGCCCAATTCTGCCACTTTTTCCCGGGGCCACTCAAAAGCATACTCGTGTTCATAGCAGAATTCTCTGGCATCAAACAGAGGACTTCCAAGATAAGAAGTCAGCCAGTCCTCTTCAACTGGGTAGAACTGATTGGGCATAGTCAGAGTGAGATGGAGAGAGCCTACCTGAGGGTCACTCAAAGGCCACTGTGTCTCATCATCCTAGGCTTGTTTATATTGCTGGCTTTGCTGGGAATGCCTCATCCTCACTTCCTTTCTTCTTCCTGGGTCAATCTTCATTTCTTTCCCAAATGCCATTTTAGAAACACTAAATCTTGTTCACTTTTAAAGGGCTCACACTAAACTTGGTAGTGGAGGTAGAGTAGGCTACTGAGTTCAAGCAAGACTTTTGATTGCTTTTATTTACTGGCATATCTTGTACCTAAAAGTTGGGCTGGCAACTCTGTCAAAAATCAGCACATACCTCTGGATTGTGGATGAATGAAATAATGATGCTAAGCAGTTTTGATGATAAGTATTAACTGTCAGTTTGACAGGACCTAGAATCACCCAGGAGACAGGCCTCTGACCATGCCTGTTGGTGATTATCTTGACTGCCTTGATCCAGTGGGACAATCCACCCATGGTGGCTGGTACTGTTCGCTGACTGCAATTCTATGGTGTGTGAGTGGAGAAAAGGAGCTGAGCAGTAGAATTCAGCCATCCCTCTCTGTTCCTGATTGTAGATGTGATATTCCAGTTGCTTCAAGTTCCTGCTGTCTTGAGCTCCTGGCCATGATGGACTACACTCTCAAACTGTTCTTCCGAAGCCTGTCCTCTCAGCCATGATGGACTGCACCCTTGACCTGTGAGGCAGAATAAACCCTTCCCTCATGAGTTGCTTTTGCTGGTCAAAAGTAACAGCAGGACGACAACCTGAGACTGCACTTTACATGGATTGTTTCACTAAGACTCTTACAGGGCAACAACACAATCCACATTGACTATGAAGAAACTGAGGCTTAAACAAACTAACTCAGCCCTAACCATAGTCAGCGAGCTGGTGCCAACAGCCCCAGACTGCAGCTGTCTGGCCCCAAACCACACTCCTTGCTCTTTTCCACTGCCGTGGCAGTGTGTGGTTCCACCATACCTGAGCTGACCTTTGAACAGCCTTCATCAGAACCAATTTCCTGCCTGCTTGTTTCAGTGGCACATTCCAACACCTCCTCTGTCAGCAAACAGTCCTTCCAGCTGAATCCAGATGCTGCTGCCTGCCAGTCACCCTTGGAGAACCTTTGTCCACTTCTCAGTACCTATAGTAAGTAGGGTGCAGATCACACTGTACCTTTGACATGTCACCACAATTTCAAATGCTGAGAAAGGAGTGACACGGAGTTAGGGCAGCACCTGTGGGTAGACCGGCCTTGGGCGTCTCCTCCTACAGTTTCTGCTTCTTGGGAATGAGTGGCTCTCCTGTGGCAGATGCTTAGCTCACCTCTACACCAACACCATTCCCTGTTCTTCAGCATCAGAGTCAGAATGACCCTGGGAGGGAGAGAGCAATAGTCTTTTCACAACCAGGGTCCACCTTCCAAATCATCGATTAGCCAGGGTGACAGACAGTGTGTGTCACCCTGTCCTCCACTAGGAGTCTCATCACTGCAGAGTTAAGCTGGAAATCATGCAAAGACCCAAAGACAAGAAGAATCTCCAAGGCTCACCCCTCAAACGGGACAGACTGATCCAGGCTGGGTTACATGACCCCAGGCCAACTCTGCTCAGCCTTCCCCATGGCCCGCACTCCTCACAGCTCATCAGTAGCTGGGAGTTCTTTGAAAGCAGAACATTGCCACTCACCCGTCTGTCTTACTTGGGCCAGCCCACTATCTATCCTGCAAGGCTGTTTTTCACAGCTTCTATTTTAGTGAGGCATGCCTGTGGTTTCCATCCTGCCTGCTTCTGACTCAGGCTCACCACTGAGCCCCACAGAAATGTCGGCTTTAGGCAGCAGAGCATCTAACATTCAGAAGCCTGGAGCCAATCTGAGTCGAGTCCTGGAGATAAAAGGCCTTTTTCATATCGCCCTAAGGGAAGATGCCAGGCATGCTCTGGGATTCCAGACACAAAGTATAGGAAAAGATGGAGAAAAAACACAGTTTATAAAACTCAGATTTAATGTTCTATTCTTGGTCTGTGTTGACAGCACAAATAATGACTCTCAGACAGTATTAGCCAAGGATGTGACAGAGACAGATGCAGGACAGCTCAGTCTGGAACTCCGAGTTCTCTGTCTGTTAGTTTATTTGGAGCTCTGCAAAGGGAAGCGTGTCTATGTAGACAAAAACCCTCTATTGTATGCAAATTTCCCATTTATTTGGTATATATGCTGGCTAGTTTTATGCCAACTTGACACAGATTAGAGTCTTGACATAGAAGAGAGGGAGCATCAGTTGAGAAAATGCCTCTATAAGATCTAGGACATTTTTTAAAAAATTTGTGATTGATGTGGGAGGGTCCAGCCAATTGTGGGTGATTCCATTCCTAGGCTGGTGGTCCTGGGTTCTATAAGAAAGCAGGCTGAGCAAGTCATGGGGAGCAAGCCAGTTAGCAGCACCCCTCCATGGCCTCTGCATCAGCTCCCAGTTCCAAGTTTCTGCCCTTGTTTGAGTTCCTGCACTGATTTCCTTCAATGAAAGACATGATGTAGAAGCAGAAGCCAAATAAACCCTTGTTTCCCCAACTTGCTTTTGGTCACAGTGTACCATCACAGCAATAAAAACCCTAACTAAGACAGCATACAAAAACAAAAACAAAAACTTTCAAGAGAAGATGGGAAAGGAGGTTGTCTTTAGCAAGAATTCCTGGTTAGAAAATTAGTTATGACATACCAGCCAGTGAAGCAGGTAGGCTAACTGCAGATCTTCACTCTCATCGAAATTCAATCCCCAGTTTCACCCCAGTTCTCTTCCATCTCTTCTGTTGCTGAGGCTTGCCTCTGAGGTTCCTGTTTGGGTTTCTAGATTTTCCGTTTTAAGATTTCCCTCAATTTGGGTTTTCTTTACTGACCCTATTTCCACTTTCAGGTCTTGGGTGGCTTTATTCATTTCCTTCCTCTGTTGGTGTTTCCACAGATTTCTTTAAGCAATCATTCATTTCCTCTTTGAGGACCTCTGTCATCTTCATAAAGGCTGCTGTAAGGGCTTCATCTTGTGCTTTGGTTATGTTGCGATTCTTGGAGCCTCCAGTTGTAGGGTTGCTGGGCTCTAGTGGAGACATATTGTCTTGGTTGCTATTACTTGTGTGTTAATTAATCTAGGCATCTGGATTTGTGAAGATTCTAAGTGCTAATATCTAGTGTTGTTTTTGTAGGATGGAAGTTGTGTTGCTTGGTTTCTGTTGCCCTCTATGGCTCTTAGGAGGGTATGTGGGCTGTGTGTTGTCTGACAGGGAATTCTTATGGGATCCTGTTAGGAATAGCCATTAGTGGATCTGGGTAAATGTGTTTCTAAGTATTGGGAGGTGACACTTAAGAATGGAGGTGTGTGTGTGTGTGTGTGTGTGTGTGTGTGTGTGTGTGTGTGTGGTCTTAAGGGGGTCCAAAAGAGGGAGGATAGCAGGGTATTCGATCAGAATCTGCTTAGTCCCCTGGGAATGGGGGACAGAGAGTGAGGAGAGGCCACAGAAGTGGTCTGCTACAGAGCTGGGCCTGAGACTGGGGACTGAATTTGAAGGAGAGGAGGAGAGTGGAGATCTGAAGCTGGCCTACCTGCTCCTCTGGTAGTCTTGGCTGGTGGGTTCCCAGGGAGTGCCGGCTGGAGCTGGGGACTGGGATAAAACAATGAGAGGAGAAAAGGAAGGCTGAAAGAGAAAGTATGTGTGAGCCACTGGAGATGGGAGCAGGGAAGAAGGGGAGTCCTCAGCAGAGAGTCTGTTAGAGAGCTAAAGGTGAGACTGGGGGACTGGATGACAGAATCTCAGGTACTGAAGATGCAATAGAAGAAATAGACACATCAGTCAAAGAAAACCTTAAATCTAAAAACAACATCAACAACAACAAAAAACTGGCAGAAAACATGCAGAAATCTGGGACACTATGAAAAAAAATAAACCTAAGAATAGTGGAAATAGAGGAAGAAAAAGAAACCCAGGTCAAAGGCACAGAAAATATTTTCAACAAAATCATAGAAAAATGATTAAGGTACTAGAAGCATATAGAACACCAAATAGACTGGACCAGAGAAGAAATCCCCCTTCCACTTGCCACACATAATAATCAAAACACTAAACATACAGAACAAAGAAACAATAATGAAAGCTACCAGGGGAAAAGGCCAAGTAACATATAAAGGCAGACCTATTAGAATAACATCTGAATTCTCAACGGAGACCTTAAAAACCTGGACAGATGTTCTACAGATTCTAAGATAGCACAGATGCCAGCCCTGACAATATTTTTATACCCAGCAAAAATTTCAATTACGATAGATAGATAGATAGATAGATAGATAGATAGATAGATAGAATAAGACACTAAAAATAAAATCAAGCATAAGCAATATGTATCTACAAGCCAGGTCCTACAGAAGGCACTAAGAGGGAAACTCTTAAATAAAGAGGTTAACCACACACACACACACACACACACACACACACACACACACAAAAAAAAAAAAAAAAAAAAAAAAAACCCACAAAGAATAAACAATCCCAGACCAGCAAATCACACACACACACACACACACACACACACACACACACACACACACACATGCAACAGGAGTAAACAAACAATGCTCATTGATATCTCTCAACATCAGTGGTCTCAATTCACCAATAAAAAAGCAGAATGACAAAACAGATCCTTCTGCAAAAACAGGATTCATCCTTCTGCTGCATCCAAGAAAAACACCATAACATCAAGGATAGATACCATCTCAGGATAAAAGGATGGAAAAAAATATATAAGCAAATGGACCTAAGAAGCAACCTGGTGTAGCCATTCTAGTATCTGACAAAATAGACTTCAACCTAAAACTAATCAGAAGAGATAGGGAAGGATACTACCTACTCATTAAAAAAAATCTGCCACAGGGACATTTCAATACTTAACGTCTATGCACCGAACACAAACATGCCAGTTCAAAACAGAAAACTACACAGCTTAAATCACATATTGACTCTCACACAGTGATAGTAGGAGACTTCATTACCCCACTCTACCAATAGATCAGTCATCCAGACAAAACCTAAACAGAGAAATGCTGAAGCTAACTGAAATTATAAACTAAATAAATCTAACAGATATTTATAGAACATTTTACACAAATACAAAAGAATATACCTTCTTCTCAGCACCTCACAGAACTTTCTACAAAATTGACCACATACTCAGACACAAAGTAATTCTCATCAGATACAGGAAAATTGAAATAACCTTCTCTGTCCTATCAGACCACCATGGAATAAAGTTGGATTTCAACAACCACAGAAACAACAGAAATCCTACAAACCCATGGAACTAAGCAACTCTCTACTTCATGAAAAATGGATCAAGACAGAAATAAAGAAATTAAAGACTTTCTAGAATTCAATGAAAATGAATATACAGTACACCCAACCTTGTGGGACACAAAGAAGGCTGTTCTAAGAGGCAAGTTCATAGCACTAGATGCCTATATAAAACAATTGGAGAGATGCCGTACTAGTAACTTAACAGCACATCTGAAAGCTCTAGAACAAAAAGAAGAAACCATAAACAAATGGCACAAACAGCAAGAAATCATCAAACTCAGGGTTGAAACCAATAAACTAGAAACAAAAGACAAATAATCAATAAAACACAATTATTTTTGGAGAAATCAGTAGCAGAGAGAAAATACTCAAATTAAGAAAATTGGAAACAAAATGGGAGATACAACAGGCATGGAGGAAATCAAGAGACTCACGGGGACATGTTTAAAAACCTGTTCTCCATCAGAAATGAAAACCTCAGGGTTAGATGGTGTGAGGGCAGAATTCTGTAAGAATTTCAAAGAAAAGTTAATGCCAATACTCCTCAAATTAGTCCACAAAATAGAAATGGAAGGAACATTGCCCAATTCATTTATAAGGCCACAGTTATCTCATTACCCAAACCACATAAAAATTCAACAAAGAAAGAGAACTACAGACCAATTTTCCTCATGAGCATAGCTGCAAAAAATCCTCAATGAAATACTTGCAAATCAAATCCAAGAATACATTTAAAAAGTCACCCAAAATTATCAAGTACACTTCATCCTAGAGATATGGGGATGCATCAACATATAAAAAAATCAATAAATGTAATTCACTATATAAACAAACAGAAAGAAATAAAACATATGACCATCTTATTAGATGCAGAAAAGGCCTTTCACAAAATACAATACCCCTTCATGATAAAAGTCCTCGAGAAATTAGGGATACAATAATTAGAAATATTAGAGATTAAGGATAATAAAAAGCAGTTTACAGCAAGTCTATAGCTAACATAACTTAAATGGAGAGAAACACAAAGCAATTTCACTAAAGTCAGGAACTATATTGTCCATTCTTTCCATTTTTATCTAATAGAGTACTTAAAGTCTTGGCTAGAGCACTAAAACAACTGAAGGAGATCAGGGACACAAACTGGAAAGGAAGAAGTCAAGGTATCTTTATTTGCAGATGATATGACTATATATACAAGTCACCCTAAAAATTCCACCAGGGAATTCTACAGTTGATAAAACACTTTCATCAAAGAAGCTGGATGCAAAATTAACAAAAATCAGTAGCCCTCTTATAGACAAATGAAAGTCAGGGAAACACTTTTCATAATAGCATCAAATAATAGAAAATATCTTAGAGTATCTCTAACCAAGCAAGTGAAAAAGTGTATATAACAAAAATTTCAAGGATTTGAAGAAATAAATTGAAGAAGTTATCAGAAGATGAAAAGATCTCCCATGCTCATGGATTGGTAGGATTAGCAGTAAAAATGGCCATCCTATCAAAAGCAATCTACAGATTCAATGGAATCCCTATCAAAATTCCAACACAATACTTCACAGAATTTGAAAAAAAAAGACAAACAAAAACAACAACAACAAAACACCTCAGCTTCAAATGGAAACATGAAAATTTTTGATAAAGAAGACAGAAATGTGCACTGAAAAAAAGACAGCATCTTCAACAAATGGTGCTGGTCAAACAAGATGGCTGTAAGAATCCAAATAGATCCATACTTGTCACCCTGCACAAACTCAACTCCAAATGGATCAAAGTCCTCAATGTAAAACTAGATATACTGAACCTGATAGAAGAGAAAATAGGGAATAGCCTAGAACTCAATGGCACAGGAAAAGACTTTTTGGACAGAATACCAATAGCACAGGCCTTCAGATCAACAATTAATAAATGAGACCTCATGGAACTGAGAAGCTTCTGCATGGTAAAGGACACCATCATTCAGACAAAGCAGCAGCCTACAGAATGGGAAAATATCTTCACCAACTACACATCTGATATAAAGGAAAAAACAGACAGAATGAAAATATATAACCTAATTAAGACATGGGGTACAGATCCAAACAGGGAATTCTCAAAAAAAGGAAACTTAAATGACTGAAAATCACTTAAAGAAATGTTCAAAATATTTAGTCATCAGGGAAATACAAATTAAAACTACTTTGAGATTTCTTCTTACACCTGTCAGAATGGCTAAGATCAATAACATAAGTGATAGCTCATGCTGGTGAGGATATGGACAAGGGGGACACTTCTCCATTGCTGGTGGGAGAACAAACTTATACAGTTACTATGGAAATCAGTTCCTCAGTAAGAAGAGGAATTGATCTACCTCAAGATCCAGCATACCACTCTTGTGAATATACCCAAAGGATGATCCATCCTACCACAGAGACACTTGATCAATCACGTTACTGCCTCCCTATTCATAATAGCCAGAAATTGGAAACAACTTAGCTATCCCTCAACAGAAAATGGATAAAGAAATTGTGGTACATTTATAGAATGGAGTATTACTTGGCTGTTAAAAATGGATGGAATTAGAAAAATCATCCTGAGTGATGTAACCCAGACCTAGAAAGAGAAATATGGCATGTACTCACTTATATGTGGGTACTGGCTGTTAAGTTAGAGATAACCAAGCTACAATCCATAAAACTGCAGAGGTTAGGTGTAAAGTAAGGGACTGGGGGTTGGGGGGGCAGATAGATTTCCCTAGGACAGGAAAATGAAATAAATTGTTAAGGGTGGATTGGGGAGCTGAAATGAGATTATCAAGTGGTGAGGGGGAGGGAAGACAGGGACAGAGGTGGAAATATGGGGAGTGGCAGCTAAAATTGAAGAGCTTTTAAGGGATAGTATGGAAACTTCATATATATTTTAGGAAGTAGAAATTTCCTAAAATACATACATAAATGAAGGTAATCTAAATAAAGTCAACAAATAATGGGAGAGACAGAGCCCCAATGGGCCATCTCTTGTCACCAAATGAAGTTTCCACTACTGAGACTGCATTGCATATAATTGAGTTGTTGTCCAAAAGGGTCCCCCAAATAACCCAGAATGTTGCCAAGACTATTGTTTGCTCTCCACAAACTGATGGCAAGTGTGAGGAGTTTTGTTGCATCCTCTCTAAATGTCAGTGTTGAAGTCTTAATTCCTAGTACCTGAATACATGGACTTTTATAGGGGGAGGTAGAAAGTTTTAGGAGCAATCAATTTAAAGGAGCCATTGGGATAGGCTCTAAGCTAGGAAGGCTAGAGATCTCACAAGACAGAGAAGTGTGAGCTTAGAGATGGCAGAGAGAGAGAAGACTCAGTTAAGAGACATGAAGAAAGGGAGCCATCCACAAGGGAGAACAGCTCCTAAACCTGGACTTCAGAGTTCTGACTCCACAGCTGTGAAACAATGGTTTCCTTTAAGCCGTCTAGTCCATGACAGTTTGCTGTGACAGCCCAAATAAACTAATCTGAGGAAGCTGTGTGAACCAATCACATGTTACAGACCTGCTGCCTATTCTGATGGAAGGGGGACAGCTACCAAAGGGCCATGACCTCAGCTCATCATCAATAAAGAGCATCTCTCAGCTCCCGCGGCTCATGGTTTGAATGTGAGCAATGTCCCACAGAGGCTCAGGTATCTGAACACTTGGTCCCTGGTTGGTGGTGGTGTTTGGAGATTGTGAAGCCTTTAGGAGGTGGAACCTGTGAGGAGGAAGCAGGCTTTCAAGGTTAGAATCCTCACCTCACTTCTAGTTCACTGTGCTTCATGTTCTGGTTAAGGACGGGAGCTCTCAGATTCCTGTTCCAGCTCCTGGCTGCCATGCCTCCCCTGCTGTTATGGACTCTCCCTCTGGAACCACCAGCCTGAACAAACTGTATCTTCTGTAAGCTTCTCTTAGCTGTGGCCAGTGAACCACCACACACCTTCATGCTGCATAGGTTATCATTCCCAAAGTCAGGCAGCATTTCCCAGACCTCTCTCTGTCCCTTTCTTACAGATGACTCAGTACAGCCAGCCATGGCTAGAGTGACTGCCCATTTGGGTGCTATATGGCTCACACACATCACCTTCCTCTGGACCCTGCTGTCTGACCCAAGCAAAGGGCTAAAGTAACTAGTTGTTTGTGTCCCCTCAAAACCAGCTTGCTTCTGGTTTAAGGCTGCATCCTACCCCAGGGTCCGGTCCCCAAAGAAAAGAGAGAAGCAGTATCAAATGCCAATAGCCATGCTTATTTTTATGAACTGAATTGAAGCTGAATTAAGAAAAAGGTTGTTCAGACACGTTGGCTGAGAAAGGGAAGCCATTCCTCTGAGAGAATGAAACTGTAAAAGCAAGAGGGAATAGATGTGATTAAGGACACAAGCAGGAAGATGGGCCCCAGCAAGGATATTTGTCATTTGCACAGGTCTCTAGTGTGCTAGGCTACGTGCTATGGGCTTCATTCCTGTCCTAACAGTTATCTAAAATCCTGGTCCTATGCAATACATGTCGTTATCACCAGTTTGCAAAGGTGGACACTGAGGTGCATACAGATTAAGTAATTTGCTTAAGATCACAGGGCAGGTTAAGTAAGACCAAAGTGGAAAACCCATCCATATACAGACTTTGCTTGGAATAAACATACTCTTTCTTTCCCCTGTTTGGAAGGATAGCTTGATGGTGGTGGCCTGGGTTACCTCAACTCTGCTTCTTGAGATCCATCTTCACCCTCCCTGTGACCCTGTTCTGTGCCCCAGTGTTGGACTCAGCGTACTTATGCACCAGCCTCAGTTGAGTCAAGCCTAGCAAAATTCCCCTGAAGGAGAACAGACACAGGATGAGAGTTCAGGTTTTTGTCCCCTCTCTGATAAGTTGCTTCTGAGTGTGGGTCACAGTTCCTATTGAATGGCTAGAGCCCTCTGTATGGGTTCTAGGAAAAGATTTCTGCTCCCAAGTGGGAAGAGGGCTATCCCTTCCTTTTCTTTTCTTTAAGTCCTGGTCACACTTTTGTGAAATTCCTCTTTAGTTAGCGACCTTCTGTGTGCTGCTTTCTCCCGATGGACCCATTGCTGTTGCAGGGAGGTGGCTCTGTGATCATCCCCTGAGAAAAAGGAGATGAACTGGCAGGAACAGAGTCCTCAGCAGGGAGACGAAGGTCAGTGTCTTGGTCACCATTCTATTGCTCTGAAGAGACACCATGACCATAGCAACTCTTGTAAGAAAGTATTTCAATGGGGCTTGCTTACAGTTTCAGAGGTTCAGTCCATTATCCTCATGGCAGGGAGCATGGTGGCCCACAGGCAGACAAGGTAGCTGAGAGTTCTACATCTGGAGCTGAAGACAGCAGGAAGAGAGAGCCCCTAGGCCTGGCTTGGGCCCTTGAAACCTCAAAAGTCCACCCCCAGTGACACACTTCCTCCAACAAGGCCACACCTTCTAATAGTACCACCCCCTGGTGAGCAAACATGCAAATCTATTAGTCTATGGGGGGGCATTCCTATTCAGACCACTACAGTTAGAATAGTGGTGTCCTAAGAATGGGAGAAGGCTCACTTAGAATTTGAATAGGGAGCATGCTGATTGGCTGATAGGGGTCAAAGGTCATCCCTTTGACCAATAATTTTAAATGCAATCAACATCCCTCATCTCTTAACTGTTTACACCAGAGAAGAGAAACAGAGTGAAGATCACCAAAGCCTTTCACAGGTGAAAGAAGTAGTGATCCTTGGAGCCAAGGAGCTCCTGCTTAGCAGGGGAGCCACAGGCAAAAAGAGAGAGCCATGGCATGGTATACCAAGCATTGCAAGCAAGAAATGCCTGCTGTCACATGCAATGCCCACTGTCACATACAATGCCTGCTGTTACATTCAGTGCCTGCTGTCACGTGTAATGCCTGCTGTCTGGAAGGGGCCCAGAACTGGAGACTCCTTAATCCTGTCATGCCAATCAACTCTCCTCCTCTTGAGGTTCAAGAGAGTGTCAGGCAAAATGAAAGATAATAAATATAACAATATATCATTACACTATTACCTAGAATTCTATGTTGGTGAATGTCTGCACCAATGCAACTGAGCAATGAGAGATATAAAGCTAGGAAGGGAAAAGCAGATGAGTTTCAGGCCCCACAACTAGGTCAGCACCATCCTAGGGCTCAGGTAAAGTAGATAAGCTGGACCTGCTGTTGAAAAAGAAGCACAAGATAGAAGCTTAGGGCACTCACTTATGATTGCTTCCTTCTTGAATTACAGGACAGGAAGTTAAAAGAATTGTGCCCATGTGCCAACTTCTTAACTCATTGTAGTGACTTCCATAGGGTCATAGACTCTACATTAGTGTTTTTTCCACTCCATGGTGGAAGGCTAAAGGAAGTGAGCAAAAGGGAAGAAAGAGGCTTGTGTATGCCAACACCCAAGGTCCCATCCATGACCCTCCCTCTCCCTTGTGTCAGAGTTGGTCAGTCTCAACCATCCAACCCATCTCAATCTGAAGAAAACAGTGGACTGGATCTAGTGAAACCACAGCTTCTGGAGAGTAATGAGGGGGACCTAGAAAGGAGAGAAACAGATAAGGCCACCAGATCCCATGTATAAGTTCTGCCTGAATCTACAGACAACCTCCAAGCTTCAGTCCCAAAGACAGAGCTCATGATGTGACACCAAGTGCCCCACATTGGGTGCCATTTGTATCTGGAGAGCTTTTCTCCAGGTCCCATTAAGCCCCAGCAGTCCAGTACTTGGCAGGGGCTGGATAGAAGGTCTCCAGCTGCACTCCAACCAACTGTGTTGTCTTCTAAGAAGGAAAGAAAATAATGCACTCTCCAGATGTAACATAATCCAGTCTCTCCATGCAACCCTCACAAGACCCAAGACATAACTGTACATGCATGACTAGCAATATTTGACCTAAGGACCAAGGCTTCCTGCTTTAGGAGACCTGGCAAAGGTGACAGTTTCAAAGTGAAGTCCCTGGGTCCTGTTCAGGGTCCATTCTGTCACACTATTTTTATAACACTAAGATGTTATTTGGATTTTTCATTTTTATTCTCTTACAAGTATACAATGAAGCTTTCCACAAACTATATGACAAGTGAGGTTAGAATGGGATGAATACAAAAAAGAAACCAACTGCCATGCATTAGGCTAGGCACTGAGGAGGTTAGTCAAATGTGAAACAACTCCATTCTGTCATTTGTTTTACTAATTTGAAGAATCAGTCTCAGCCTCTACCACCTGATGCCCACATCATCAAGAAGCAGGCATACAGGTATTACAACTCACTCCAAAGACCACAGCCTGATCACCAGAGGACCACAGAGAGTCACACACCTCCTACAAGCCTCCTGACTACACATTCAGATTCCCAATATCTTCTGGGTTGACCAGTGCTTACTAAAGGTAGATTGACTAGACCTGAAGCAGAATACTGGCAAGCTTTGGAACATTTTGAAAAGAGCTAAATTCAAATTATGGACATAGAAGAAGGAAGAATAAGAAGAAGAGGAGGAGGAGGAGCAACAGCATAGTGAAGGCATAGAGAAGAGAATATTTTCAGTAAAGTCAGAGAAGAAAAATTCCAACCCATCTAGGTACAACAGTCATGTAGAACACCAAATAAACAGGACCAAAAAAGAAACTTTCCATGACATATTATATTTAAGGCATTAAAAACACAGAATAAAGAAATGGTATGAAAAGATCCAAGAAAGGTAAAGTCAATTATAAAGGCAGGGTCATCAGAATGACACAGAAGCTTTTAAGGCCAGAAGAATAAACTCCAAGTTATGAAAAAACCACACTGTCAACCCAGAATATAATACCCAACAAAACTATCCATTAAAATTAAAAGATAAATAAAAGCTTTCCATGATTAAAAATAAATTAAAGGAATTTAAGAAAACCAAGTCAGCTCTATGGAGGATGCTTCAGTTTGAAGAGAAAGACACATGGATTAAATAAACAGTGTCAGAACAGTTAGTCAAAAAAGGTGTAAGAAAACACCAAAAAAAAAAAAAAAAAAAAAAAAAAGAAATGGCCGGAATTAACACAGTACTAACTCAATTCCTCCAATAGAAATATTAGCATGTTGGATTAGAAAACAGAATCCATCTTTTGTAGCTTCTAAGACTCATTAAGACTCATACTTCACTTACAAAAACAGCCTAACCACAGCAAATGATTAAAAGGCTGGCCTTATGTGTAGACGCAAAACCTCCAGTTCTCCTACATGGGCACAGTGGCAGATCTGATGGCCAGATTTCTTTGATCTTAAGTATATCTGGACAAGTTTGAAGTCTCTAGTTGGAATGTAAACTCTCCTGTGAAACATACTCTGGTGTGCAAAGCATGGAGAGAGGTTCATGTCAGTGACCTGAGCTAGTCATCCTGCATGTATTTAGCAATCAACCAAGCTGCTTATTAAACACAGCCACACTAAAATTAAATGGCAGATGGTCTTCAGCTCACAATGTTTCAGCTTATGATTTTTTAACTTTATGATAGTACAAAAGCAGTGTACACCAAATAGAATTTATGCTTGGGATTTTGAGCTTTCATCTTTTCATGGGCTAGCAATATGAGGTATGACAACTTCTCTCTTTGTTAGATTTCAGCAGGGAACCACAGCTCATGGTCAACTACAGGACCAGTGGGACAAAAGTGGGTACTTTGCAGAGTAACTGTGTGTTATGTGGCTAAGCACTGATGTTCTGTAGATTAGATTATTAATGCATTTTTAATTCATCACATCTTTCCCTTGATGGCCTCACTTAAAGGCAATCCCACTGTAAGTGGAGGAGCATCAATTTATACATTTACAATTAAGTAAATTATATAAACATAGAAACTACATATTATGAATTATACATTAAATAAACAATATTTTAAAAGAAAATATACTCAAACCTCATCACTATTGTATATGTTGATACAGTTATTGACAGTTATTATCTTTTGCTGCTGGCCATGTCAGAAGAGCAGTGGCTAGCAATTGAAGTTCAAGGTGTCAGCCCACCAGGAGATAACTCCACAATGGGTGAGTCTTGGATAGGCAAAGCCCTGAGACCACAGATCCAAGAATGTCTTTTGCTTCTGCTGTGCCTTTACATATTTGCCACTGCCATCTTTCTATCTGGCATGGTGTGAATGGATGTGAGGAGATCTCCATTGCCTGTAATGTAGTGTGTTTATCTCATGGAAACATCTTGTTCTACTGGGCATTTTTACTTGTGGATTACTATGAATATGATTTCTTCTTATGCTATACTGTCTAATTGATAATAATGTTAGTTTAAATAGAATCTTGATGATAAAAAATTAAAAGAAGGAAGTATCACACAGAACACATGAGTTTCTCTTGAGGTGCTGTAGAGATTGTGGCTTAGGTTAATGATTAAGAAAAAACAATTGAGTCCCAGTAGCTCAGCTAGTTTAAAGTCTTTTAATCTTAATGTTTAGAGACATGATCACAGGTTTTAGAGTGCATCATAGCTGAAACAAAGCTTTGAAAATAAAGTTAGACTAAGATGTTTTTGTTAAATAGTTTTAAGGTGAAAAACCCAAGAAGACAATCTAAAGTTTTAGAAAGGCACGTAGTTGAATGAGGAACTCTTTAAGGTCAGGGAACAAGAACAAAGCAACCCAATTATCATTAGCTGATGTACCTTTCTTGGTAGGATTGGTTGATGACTAAAGGTGATGATTAATTTCTTATACCCATTTCTGCCCTCAATCTCTTGATATAAAAAACTATTGATGAATGAGTATGTACCCTAAAGATTTTAAATAGAGCTGACTGATTCTTTTCCATAAATAAAGTTTAGATTTGTGATTCCTTTAAGATTTCTTATAAGAGTACCTTTCAGGATAAGTAATAAAGTGATCCTTTCTTTGCAATTGCAAAATGCAGCCTGCCAGTAAAAGAAAATCTTACTTGATTACACACTGTTAATCTATAACAAGTTGCTTGGGTATGAATGTATGTGGGTTCTTGGGATAATTTGCTTTCCACCTGCAATATGTAAAATGTTTAATCATGTAATGGATATATAAAACATGCTGTTTTTATATTTATATTCATTGTGATCATTCACTTGAAAATAGAATATAACCACATTGTTATTTTTATTTTGCCTGAAAGATTTTACTGAGGTATATAAGCTGTAAGAGAAAGAATAAAGATAGAGTTGAAATGAGTTAGAAAAAAACCATCAAGAATGTGTAGCAAGAATCTCAAAAGGTCTTATTAATAAAATCAAACTGAATTTACAGAGAGCTGTGAGCTGCCATGTGGGTGCCAGAAATCGAACCTGGGACCTCTGGAAGAGGAGCCAGTGTTCTTAACCACTGAGCCATCTCTCCAGCCCCCACAAATGTTAGGTGCCAGATGTAGCAAGAATCTTAAAATGTCTTATTAATAAAATCAAACCTGGAACCAGGTATTGGGGTGAATGCTAAAAGATCAGAAAAGCAAAACAAGCCACAGCCACCTCACCTTGCCAATTCCTCAGCTGATCCTGTTTCTCAAACTGGAAGCCTCTTAGTCCTCATCCAGAATGAATCTAAGCTCAGAAGCCTAAGAGCTTAACCAGCTCTAGTTCCTGGCCTTATATACGTTTCTGCTTTCTGCCATCACTTCCTGGGGTTAAAGGCTCACTTCCTAGGATTAAAGCATGAGTCAACATGCCTGGCTGTTTCCAGTGTGGCTTTAAACTCACAGAGATCTGGATAGATCTCTGCCTCTCAAGTGATAGGATTCAAGGCGTGAGTGCCACCATTTTCTGGCCTCTATATCTAATGGCTGTTCTGTTTTCTGACCCCAGATAAGTTTATTAGGTTGCACAATATTTTGGGGAACACAATATCACCGCAAGAATGAGAGAATTAGAAGGAAAAACATAAAAAAGTGAGAGAGTTAGAAGGAATTTGAAGGAAACATCAAGAATAAAGATAGAGTTAAAAGGAAATCATCAAGAATGAGAGAAAGAAATCACCAGGAAAATAAAGAATAGAGAATGCAAAGGAAGAATAAAGAAAAGGTCTGAAGGAAACCACCAAGAGAGTGTGTGAGTGTCTTTTTCCTCTACCCCCTCAAATAAAAAAGTCTTAGTATGTGCCAACTCCGTGGATTCCCTTTAAGTCTTGTGCTGCTGGAGGCTGCCCCCACCCCTCCAGAAATGAGGATCTTTGTATAATAAAATAATGTATAGTGGCCGGGTGGTGGTGGCACACGCCTTTAATCCCAGTACTCGGGAGGCAGAGCCAGGCGGTATCTGTGAGTTTGAGGCCAGTCTGGGCTACCAAGTGAGTTCCAGGAAAGGCGCAAAGCTACACAGAGAAACCCTGTCTCGAAAAAAAAAAAAAAAGTATAGCGATATACCACACAGTTAAAAGCAGATGTGGATAACCTATAAGCAGAAATAAGAGTAAATGTAATAGTGAAATAAATTAGAGAAATGTAAGGCCAGGATATGAAAGCATGTGTTGAGTGTGGGGTAGAGAAGGGCCTGCCCTTGACCACAGGCTTGCCTATGATTAATAAAACACAGTGACATCTATACACTGAAATAGAAGAAAAACCTTAAAAGGTCTAGTGACTAGAGGGCCCTAGAAGGTGACCTATTTTGTAGTAAGGAACATGACTAGAGACACAAAAGCAATGCGTTGGCAGAATTTGCCAGGTAGGCAACTGGGTGTCCATGGGCAAAAAACATGTTATGGAAAGGGCAAGGGGTGATATGGGAAGTTGCCTTTGAGTTTTAGTCATGGGGTCTATGAAGAGCTGCCCACACTCTACCCTGGTCCCTAAAGACCATATGTTGTTCTACTACCATTGGGTAGTATCAGAGAAAGGCCAGCTGGCTTACATGAGACTCCCAGCCCTCACTAAGACTGTTGCTTGCAGGCTGTTGTAATCCCTTGAGCTAATTGGACACTGTTTCTATATTCAGATGCTCTCAAAAAGTCTGTGGGATGATTCAGAGGTATTATGATTAATCTCATATTGAAAAGGACATCTGTGAAACTGACTCCTCTAAATATCTTCCAATGACATCTCCCTCCTTGTTTGGGGTGATGTAGACAGACCTGCAGGGTGAAAAGTATTGAGGAGGCACCAAGTGACCTTCAACTTCTGCCATTCTGGGCTGGAACTCACCATCATCCTAGAGTAATTAGTTTGGATCAATTAAACTCTTGGCAATGTTCCCGGAAGCTTCCCCAGTCTGTGCTGAAAAGCTGCTCCACTGCCCTTATGGGAGATAGGAAGCTGCTGTGCCATTGAAATCAGGACACTGCTCAAGTCCCTTCAGACCACTGTGTAGCCATAGTTTCCAACTTTTTCTCTGGGACCAGAGACTTCAGTGAGCATCCCAGAATAATGAGAATGAAACACTACAGCCAAAGAATTACGCTCCATCCCAGCTGTCATATCCCTGACCAGTTCCAAGATGACAGGTCCTCAACCCTTCACACATGTCACACCATGGCAGACCTGTCTGCATTTCTGCATCCCTTGGAGTGATGTCAACACCTTGAGGGGGAAACACTGGGTTTCATTTATCTCTGGATATCATGGGGTGGATGAGTAGATAGGTGATCCATCTTGTCTTATAGACACATACAGTGGAGGCTGGAGAGATAGCTCAGCACTTGTTGCTCTTGTAGAGGACTTGGGTTTGGTTCCCAGCACCCAAAGGCAGCTCACTATTGTCTGTAACTTCAGTTCCAGAGGATCTGACAACCTATTCTGACCTCTGCAGGCACCAGGCATGCACACGGTGCACAGATATACGTGCCAGAAAAACACTCATATACATAAAATAAAATAAATCTTTAAAGAAGAAATATGCAATCATTTTACATAACTTAGAAAATGCTTGTTAAAGATTTGATTACATGAAAAGAATGTTTCTAAGTTATGTTTCTGGATTGTTCCATTTAACCCTCACAGTATGTCAATTTAACAAAAATGGAAAAGCTTTTACTTAGAAAAGAATTACAAGTTGTACAAGATGGTACAACTGAGAGGAGTTGAGAGTTGGCTCTTTGCTTCCTCTGTCTTCACTGGTAGATGACTGAGTGAAGAGGTACCTGGTGAGGGGAGGTGGGAATGGAGAAAATGTCTCATGACAGATGGGATTGTAAGTGAGGCATGATGGGTGGATTTTAATCCTGTGAGAACTGTACATATGATCAAAAGATGTTTCCATGTTTCCCTTCCAAATAGGGAGGCCACGGTGGCCAGTGTTGGGACTGTAATCATCCTGCTTATCCCTGAAAAGATGCAGTTGGGTAGAAGAATAGTTTAGGGTCAAATTAGCTTTGAGCCCACCTTAAACCTTATCCTCCCACTGCGATCTGCCCATGAAACTGAAAAAAGAAAATGTTAGCCCACACTCCTCCTTTGTTAGTGAGCATCTGACATGATTTAATCCCAGGGGTAAGGGAAGCAAAGGGGCCCGGGTTTGTGCCAAGCTGGCACAGACATTATTTCCATACCAGAAGCCACCTGCTGCCTTAGGCAGCCTCACTGAGGTCTCCATGGAGGCTCTTCTGGCACTGTGAGATGCAAAGAGATTGGTGCGAGTCAGGGGCTGCTTTACAAAGAGCCAGAAAGCTCCTTTGAATGCTACCACGAGGGTCTGCAGTACTCAGAGCTCAGTGATACATAGAACGGAGAAGGTGCTTGGACAAGCTCGGTGGCAAATGAGCAGCTGCTCCAGTATGTCTACAAGTGGGGCACAGTGAAGATAACAAGGTCAGAGTGTGGAAGGGGTCAGCAGCTCAGGTACTGAAGCCATCAAAGGAGGGGGCAAGAGAATCAATAGTCACAATGGGCTTGATGTGCCAGGCAATGTGCCCAGCACCCTGTGTGTGTCATCTAATTAAATTCGTGCAGCACACTTCTAGGAGAATAGAGGGACACAGAAAGGTTAATTGACTTGCCTGAAATCATTCAGTTTTTAAGTTTTTGAATCACATTTGAAAGCTGATTCTGCCAGGCTCTCAGGACTTGGCATTGTGAACACTCCTGCAAACATCTTTCTCATGTCTTCATGGGTGCAGAGAATGATCTGTCCCACCCTAAAGCAGGTGTCTTGACCATTCCTCACCCTACAGAAATGCTCTAATTGTGCAAATTGAAACTGTTAATACAAAGATCATTATGCCTGTTCTTACAAGATGTGACATATTGTTTCTAGGCTGCCATACTTGACCATGATGGAATGTAAGTAAATGAGTTGTCATTGTGACTAGCATCTGGTCAGGATAAATAAATGCAACTTGCTGAGGTTGGAAGCACTAAATATCGCTCCAGGCATTCTGGAAATGGCCTCGTGGTTATAAATCACAGCATTAGATATTTCCTGAAGTCCTTTCAAGTTCCCCAACTTTAATTCACTAAACCTCCCCGCCCCCATCATCAAGGCTGATCTAGAAAGTTCTGAAGTCACACAGGAGCATGGAGCTCAGACCTAACCCCCATGTAGAGGTCCCAGGGTTCATGTTAGATTTTTTCACGTGTTTTTACATAATACATATTCTATGGCAACTCACACATTTTATCACAGGTGTCCTTGGAACCCTTTCTAACACTGCTGTGGTGGGTGAAAACCTGAATGTTGTTTTCTCTTCCTGGGAGGATGGCTCTTTAATCTGTTTACAATATTTGGTTAAAGCATCATAGCTTCAATACCTTAGCACAATAAATCACCATATATAAAATTATTTCCTAGAAAGGATTGTGAATGCCAAAAGAAATGTGTGAGCTTTTATTTCATCTTCTCAGTTCTTGATTATGGACCATTTTGCTGACTGGGGCTGTCTCTCTGAGCATTTTAACGTAAACGCATATACAGTCTACCTAACACACATGTCCCCAGGACTGTTCTCTTGCTGCTTTTCCATGTGAGTTCTCATTTGCCAGCTTCACTCTAGCTTTGCTTCTTATGCTCTGTGATTTGGTGTTACAGAGGAAATTTAGAGAAATTTAGATATGTGCGGTTTTGTGTCATTTGTGAGTCATATAGAACAGTACATGGGGATTTATTTTACAATTAAAATGATTTACTCCGTGGTTTATATCTATGCATGGATGAATTTCTTTGATCCCATTTGAGAATATAATAAGTTTCCTTGCCCCTGTATTTTCTATTAAAATCCTTTCTTATTAAACCACATTTCTGCAGAACTTTCTCTTGTTAACTTTTTGGTTTTTGACTCAGTATCAGGGATTCTGCATGTTTTCCTTTTTAATAAAAGGTTAACTGAATTGTATACTTTCTTTTTTCTCTGTTTATTATTATTACTCCCATTTAAAGTATTTGATGCATTTCTATAATTGTTTCTTTAGAATCATTTATTTTATTTTACATGTTTAAGTATTCCGCACACTTAAGCCTGTGTACTATGTGTGCAGTTCCTGCAGAGACTAGAAGACGGCACTGGATCCCTTAGAACTGGAACTACAGAGGGCTATGAGCCACCATGTAGGTGCTGGGAACTGAACGTAGGTCCTCTGCAAAAGCAGCAAGTGCTCTTACCTTCTGAGCCATCTCTCCAGCCTCTAGTTATTGCATATTTTTCAGATACATTATTGATAGCACTGAATTGAATTTTTGGGAATTTCTGATCTTTAGTGATTCTAGCACAGACTTACTCGTATACTTTCCTTCTGGATGGCACCTATGTTTTCAGTCTCCTCCAACTGGACTGTTATATCTTCATTGTGGTTAACCCTGTGTGCATGTCTGTTTCTGTTTCACAAGGACCATGTTTCTTGGTATTCTATTAAGTATCAAACTAATTTATTGAACTTTTTTCTGTAGGTCATTATCTTTAAAGGCTTGCTGTTCCTTAGTATATCCAATATAACACATCCATTCACCAATCCTGTAGAACACAGACAGATCCCACAGACGTCTTGCTTTGTATGATGAATACAAGCTTTCTCTGGCCCCCAATAATACTATGTGTGTTATCACCACCTCATAAATCCATCTGTATCATTAAAAAAAAGCATTTTATTTATGTGTATAAGTATTTTGCATGTTTGAGTTTATGTGTACCATGTACCTGCAAGTACCCACAGAAGCCACTGGCTTCAGATTCTCTGGAGCTGGGATGACAGGTGGTCATGAGCAGGTTGATGTGGATGCTGGGAACTGAACCCAGGACCTTTGCAGGAACAACCATAACTATTAACCATGAAGCTGTCTACTCTGCCAGTTTTATAAATATCTCTGTCTTTCATTTAAAGCCTTAACTTCCTTATTTTTCCTTTTAACCACCAAGTTCTCAAACATTCTTATTACCAGGATGAATTACACCATGGCAACACAGAGACCTTTGTGGAGCAGTAGTTGTGAGAACAATCTTTTTCATCTACATCTCTAATTTATAAAACACAGATATCGTCAGCTTCTAATGCTGTGGGTAGTCATGCTTAATTATTTTTTACATCATTTCCCACTAATGTGTTTAGGGGAAGTGATTATTAGAGATGTGCTTGAAACATTAAAAATGCCATTTGGGAGACAGATGGTTCATGGCAACACAAGAGCCACATATATCAGCAGGAAAATGGAATGATGCTCCATGTGGAATGCAGGTGGGTGGGATCCCATGTTTGTACATGTATCCCACTGTGGTTACAGGGGCTGGAGCCACAGTTCCATATGTGAATACAGGACCAGCAAACAGGGTCTAATATTGAAGCATACAATGTACACCATGAACCGCAAACTCCAGAGACCTCTGCATGAATAATGTTCATTTCCCACACTTCAAGGTGGTGTGGCCACTCAAAACCCATTGCTATCTTAAAAATACTCAGTTCATAGAAAGTTGGCAATTGTCTTTCACTGATACTAATTTCCTCTATGATGGGAGGCAGACACAGAGGTTGTAGAAGGAGGATTTGGTGCCTGAAGTCACTCCCATTTCCCTTCTATCTCCAATTGTCTTCCATTTATCTTCTCTATGATATGACAACCTGGTGACTATGTTAGTCTTTTAGCTTTCCTCTAGCAAATGTGAGTGGTGTGCAGCAAGCCTGATACCTGAATGAATGTGAGGTTGCCATCGACACTGCAAGTGTGTGTCCAGCAGGGATGAATCTAACAATGTGTATGAGGCTTTACAAAGGGGTCATGAGGATTTGTACAGCCTCTCCCAGACACCTTAAGAGGGAGCTACTGTCTGAGTCTAGACTGCTCCAAAGGTTACATTCCCATCTTTGGAACTCAGGCAGCTGTCTTGTATACTCAGTATGGCTCAGTAGAGTAAGTGTGACCTAAGCATGGTGGGCACTATGCACTGTAGAAGACAGACATTATAACAAGGAGGAAAGATTCATGAAGAGTAGTTCCATGTGGGCTGGAGAGATGGCTCAGTGGTTAAGAGCACTTGCTGCTCTTGCAGAGTATAGCAGGAATCTTAAAGGTACTTATTAATAAAATCGAACCTGAGGCCAGGTATTGGGGTGATTGCTGGAAGATCAGAGAAACAGAACAAGCCACAGCTATCTCACCTCGCCAGTTCCTCAGCTGGTCTTGTTTCCTCAGACTGCAAGCTTCCGAGTCCTCATCCAGAATGAATCTCAGCTGAACTGTGTTGCTCTAAAGCCTAAAAGCTTAACCAGCCAAAATGCTTCTAGTTTCTGGTCTTCAGGCGTTATATATCTTTCTGCTTTCTGCCGTCACTCCCTGGGATTAAAGGCATGCATCACCATGCCTGGCTGTTTCTAATGTGGCCTTGAACTTAGAGATCCACAGATATTTCTGTCTCTGGAATGCTAGGATTAAAGGCGTGTGTTACCATGCCTATCCTCATGTTTAATATTGTGGCCGTCCTGTTCTCTGACCCCAGATAAGTTTATTAGCCTGCACAATATTTTTGGGAACACAATTCCACAGCAGAGGACCTGGGTTCAGTTCCTAGCACCCACATGGTGGCTCACAACTGCCTGTAACTCCAACTCCAGGGGATCTAATGTCCTTTTCTGATCTCCAAAGGCTCCTGAATGCACATGGTATACATACACTCACTCCAGCAAAACATTCATATATATATATATACAAATAAATAAATAGTTTTAAAAAGAAAAATACCATGAAATAATCTCATTGTAATAGCTACTTAAGTCAATAAAGTACTTAAGAATGAACTTAACCAAGGAAATAAAAGCCTTCTAGAAAGTAAATTTTATAAATGCCAAAAAAAAAAAAAAAAAAAAAAAACAGCCTACCAACCAAACAAACAAAACCACAAACAGAAAAAAATCCTTCTAAATTCATGGGTTAGAAGAATTAATCTTGTTTAAATGTCCATTTACCAGAAATAGCTCACAGATTCAATGAAACCCTCATCAAAGTACCAATGGTGTTCTTCACAGAACTGGAGAAACTCACCCTAAAATCTGAATACAACCACAAAACCTTTGAGCAATCAAAGCAATTTTGAGCCAAAAGAACAAGGGAGGAAGCTCCACGTTGCCTAGCTTGAGGATGCACTGCAAAGCTGCAGCCGTCAAGGCAGCAGGGTACAGGCATAAAAACAGACACGTAGCAGGGGAATAGAATAGAGAATGCAGAAACCCACACAGTTCCCAGCAAAGACACAAAAAGTACACATTGGAGAAAACAGCATCTTCAGTCAACTGTGCTGGGCAATTGGATACACATGAAGATCACAGACACTTGATTCCTCTGAAAGACCAGAACCCAAATGTCAGCCGGGAAATTCTGAAATGATTAAAAGAAAATGTGCGCAAAATGTCTATAGACACTGGTTTCTCTGGTTTCTAGGGAGAACCTCAAAGGGGCAGAAAAAAATAAAACAAAGCAAAACCTGACAAATGACAGGGAACTTAAAGGCTCATAGACTGAAAGACAGAGAACAGGAGCCTAAAGAGCCTGCCCACAGCGGTCAGGGGCCTGAAGGAAGACAGCGGAAGAGCCCGCCCCCAGCGGAAGAGCCCGCCCACAGCAGCAGAGCCCGCCCACAGCAGAAGAGCACGCCCACAGCGGTCAGGGGCCTGAAGAGCCCGCCCCCAGCGCAAGAGCCCGCCCCCAGCGCAAGAGCCCGCCCCCCAGCGCAAGAGCCCGCCCACAGCAGAAGAGCCCGCCCACAGCGGTCAGGGGCCTGAAGAGCCCGCCCCCAGCGCAAGAGCCCGCCCCCAGCGCAAGAGCCCGCCCCCAGCGCAAGAGCCCGCCCCCAGCGCAAGAGCCCGCCCCCAGCGCAAGAGCCCGCCCCCAGCGCAAGAGCCCGCCCACAGCACCGAAAGTGTTTGGCAGCTCTTCATTTGACAAAGAGTTAAAATCTAGAATACTGAGAATTCACAAGATTTGGCAAGAAAGAACTCCATAATCTAATTTAAAATGAGGAAAAGATAGGAACTCAAATAGCCAATGAATACATGGAAAAATGTTCAGGAGTGTTAGCCATTCAGTAGTGTTAACCATCTCACATAAGTTAGAATGCAATTACAAAAACAAAACAAGACAAAAAACCAAACCAAACAAACAAAAACAACAAATAACAACAATAAAAAACAATAAATTCTAAGAAGGATGTGTAAAAAAGGGAATTTTTTATGGCTACTGATGGGATATGAATTTGTATGGCCACTAGGGAGAATAGTATAGAAGTTCCTAACACTGACATTAGACCTATGATATGCTCCAGCTACCCCATTCTTTGATAAATATTTGAAGGAAATGAAGTGAACATACCAACACGACATATACACACTTGTGTTTATTGCCAGGCTTTGTAACAGCTGAGACAGAATCAGCCTGGGTGGCCTCAAACATACAAGTAGGCAAAATGTGGAGTCACAAACAAAGAAGCCCCAGCACTCCCCACACAACGGCCCAGAGTAGAGCACATCATGTTAAGTGAATGAGCAAGGCTGGCACAGAGGGGCTCAGAGGTTCCTGCTCTCTTTTACAGAAAAGTGCCGACTGCTAAGCAGAGCGGGGAGGGTAAAGGGAGAAGAAAGGTGGGAAGTGAAGTTGAATTTGACCACTGCATACGATTTACATGCGTGGAAACATCACACATAATCTCATTTAATATGTGCGATTAATATATGTTAATTAAATTTGAAAAGAAACCAAGATTCTCAAGGTTCTGGACTAGAAGCCACATACCAGTGTACTTTGTGAGTCCATGCTCCCGCCAGGGAAGGAGGAGGGTGAAGGGCCTCTGAGGAGCTGTGGGCAGAGAAGACACATTTTATTCACTCCAGTCCCAGGCTGCTAGGAAGGCATGCAAGCATGCTCACACAGGCAGGCACACACACACACACACACACACACACACACACACACACACACACATCATCATCATCATCATCACATAGGATGCAGAGAGGTGGACAGACTGATCTGCACACACACACACACACACACACACACACACACACACACACACAGGTGGTCACACAGGATAGAGAGGCAGACAGACTGATCTACAGACACACACACAGGCACACACACACACACACACACATGCACACGTGGTCACACAGGGTACAGAGAGGCAGACAGACTGATCTACAGACACACACACAGGCACACACACACACACACACACACACACACACACACAGGTGGTCACACAGGATAGAGAGGCAGACAGACTGATCTACAGACACACACACAGGCACACACACACACACACACACACACACACACACACATGCACACGTGGTCACACAGAGTGCAGAGAGGCAGACAGACTGATCTACAGACACACAACACAGGCAGACTGGCAAAGACAAGATTCAGGCAAAGGCCTCTGACCTCAAGGCCATGTTTATACAGAATCACACAAATGTGACACTCAGAATAAAGAAAGGTAGATAGACTGGGGGGGGGGCGAGTTATGTAACAGATTATATCACACTGTACTCTGGGGTTCCCTGGACATTAGGTAATGGCCAACTTGGGCTAACTCTTAGCCCCGAATTGTCTAATGTCAGTCAGGATTTAGCTGACTCATCCCAAATATCCATGTCAGCCCACGTTGTCTAAACATAAGCTGGCCTTTGTCAGCTTCTGTCCTCAACAGGACCCTTCCTCAGATTTTCAAGCTCTTAGCTTTAGACTGGAAGTAACTAGGCCTTGTGGCTGGCTTCTGTGGCTCCTTATGGGCTCTGCTGATAGATCAAAAGTGGAGATTTGGGGAGGTGTGAATAAGAAGTGACTTGTTAATTGGGTTTTGAAGAATGAATAAGAATATGCTGTGAGAGCAGGGAAAAAGAATTTGCTAGCTTGGAGAAAACTGGAGAATCTGCCCGGCAAAGAGGGGAATGGGTATAACAAGGAGCTTGAGGTGGGTGGCGCTCCCGAGCAGAGCACACAGCAGAAAAGGCATTTACAGGTCTGCTCTGCTGTGAGAGAGGAAGGCTGGGCTATTTACAAAGAGCAGACGTTTATTTCTCACAGTTCTCGAGGCTGAGAAGTGTACGTTCTTGGTGTCAGTAGACTCTCTCTGGTCCCACATGGAGTCTTCTGCTGCAAACCCCAGAGAAAAGGAACACGATGTCCTCACCCAGAAGACTGGGAAGGGAAGAGTTTGCTCTCAGGGGCCCCTTTCAAACACTCTAGCACAATGGCCCTATCCTTGTGAACTAGACACCTCCCGCTGGGCCCCGTCTCCTAACGCTCTTGCTCAAGACAAACTTTCCAGCGCAGATTCTGGAGGTCCATTCAGACAGCCACAGAAGGCCAGAAGATGGGGACCACTGGCACGTAGCAGCAGCATGGCACAGCATCAGGCTGGAAACACCAGCAAAGGCTTCATTTTGAGGCCAGCATGGGACCCAAACAGGACTAAGGCCTTTTTCTTCCACATAGATTTCACTGACAGCTTTTGAGGTGGGACCAAATGGGCTCCCGTTCTATTTGTTCATTCTAGATGCAGGAGAGAGCAAGAGCTGTGATGGGCATGGAGATGGGACAATTGATGTGGGATGGGGACATCATTAATTAAGGAAGCTATGGCCATGGTCCAGGCTGGAAGAGCTCAGCTCTGAGCAGGGA
The DNA here is from genome assembly GCF_903995425.1 of Onychomys torridus. Lineage (NCBI taxonomy): Eukaryota > Metazoa > Chordata > Mammalia > Rodentia > Cricetidae > Onychomys > Onychomys torridus. Next base: position 130,283,261 of record NC_050447.1, on the reverse strand, counting down.
GGAACATCTTCAGAGAACATAAGCTAATGTGACCATAAATCATTAGTGCCCACGGAACAAAGAGTACAAATGTGCAGAGCCTCTTCATGACCTTTTCTGACACTCAATTCTATTAAGCTCTAAAAAAAAAAATGTGAATGTGACCTTATTTCCGTGGTGTTGAGAATGAGGCTAACATATCCAACTAAAACAATTCAATGTCTTTTTAAATCATGGCTCTACATTCATTTTAAAACACAATTGTTCACTTGTGTGGCTAAATCATGCAGAGAGAAACCCAATGAGTCTCACTGGAAAGGGGCTCTGTACATAGGCTACTAGTTTAATATTCCTTCTGCAGACACTCTGTCCCCAAGAGGAACCATCTCAAAATCAGAAGTGCCTGGTTGTTTCTGAAGTAGATTGAGGGCCCACAGTGCCCTCTGCTGGCATATTGTAGGTACAGCATCTTTTGAGGGCTTTTTCTCCTGAAATGGATAGTTGTTAGTTTTCTCTACTTGAAAACAGAAATGAATCAATCATTTGAGGCCATGGTTGCCATTGAAATGGGGATCAAGGAGGCGGCTAATTTTTGTTGGACAACATAAAGGAGACAGATGAAGTATTAAGCAAAAGAAATGAATGGAAAGGCTAAATCTGGCATCTGAAATAGGTTGTGTCAGCACCTTTTACAGACAAACAGGCAGGCGCGCGCGCGCACACACACACACACACACACACACACACACACACACATACACGCACGTGTGATCCCAAAGGTATCACATATATGTGCTCACCCAGGAGGCCTATATAAGTCCTGGATGTAACAGTGCAGCCAGAGCATTTAGATGTGACAAAGGCTTAGTTTTCCTCGTGTACAATTCTCTTACAGGGGTGTATGTGCTGCGAATGTTATGGGGGCATTGCTAGCAAATACCAAGAATTGTAGACAAAGTGTACAGACCTTTGACCCCAAATCCATACTTTTGGAAAAACCCAAACTGTGTAAAAAAGTTTTGTATATAAAAGATTCTCAGGCCCAGCAGACAGCTCAGTGGGAAAGAGGACTTGCAGAACAAACATGAGGACCTGAGTTCAAGTCTCTCCTAGAGGAAAATAAGGCATGGCTTTGTGTGACTGATACCCCAGCACGGGCGGAAGACATAAGAGAAGGACGGGGTGCTGGCCAGCATGCCTAGCCAAATCCTCCAGCTACAGGTTCTTCAGTGAGACATCCTGTCTCAGAGGAACAAGATAAAAAGAGAAGAGGGGACACTAACATCTTCCACTGGCTTCTTTGTGCATGCCCGTGGGTGTGCACACATGCACATGCACATAGACACCATGCATATGATATGCAGGCACTAAATAACGAGGAAGGAAGCTGGAAATAATCCCAGTTGAATGTCCTGAAAAAAATCAAGAGAATGAATAGATTAAGTCATTATGTCTACACTACACTTCTGTGGTACCACAGAAAGACAAAGCTATAGAAGATTTTAATTAGGTAAAATGTGTATGATGTTAAAAGGAAAGGCTGTGCATGCCCAAATGTACTAGAGATGTGTAGAAACAAGTAGAAAACTCTTTGAACTCTTCAATAAAATTAAAAATGGTAACAGATCAAATCAGATGGAAATAATGTGACTAAAATACTATCATAAACTTTTGATAGAAATTAAAGTGTGTAAGCTTCCTCTGGAAGGCCTTTCAGAAGAAATTGTTCAAAAGTTTTTACTGTGTGTAATTTTATCTCGGGTATTTACCTCAGAAAAAGGGTTGGTTATGAGCTCCCAAAATGAGAATAAGGATTGTCACCAGCACACCCTGGAAACTAAGTTGTAAGCACTTAGTGATCACTTACTATATGCTAGTTACTTTGTCAAGCACTCAGAGGCTAGTGAGTGTTCCCTGCTCTCAAAGGGCTGATCAGTAGTTTCCATGACCAAATGAGGACACCAACGCCAGAGATGACTGTGTGTGACTTCAGCATGCCCCCATAAGCTGTCATGGGAAAGCCACAGACAGCAAGGAGTCACTGCTGACAGTTAAGAACCAACTACCTCAACAGAGAGACTTGGGACACACTGCGAGGCATTCCATAGCTCTCAGACAAAGCATGACACTTCCCGTCTCAACAGTGGGGTCAGCAAGACTGTTGAAGGAAGAGCTAGGTCGATGAAAAATGAGAAACAAATCTGTAGTTAGAAGACACCCCTGTAGTGGGTAGCCATCCCAGCCTTGGCCTGGAAGTTCCAACCCCCATTGAGGCTTCAGTAATGGTCACGCCCACAAGGCGGGGTGGAGGAGGAATCGCAAGACCCAGGATCGAGAGGAAAGGTCTCGCTTGGTTCTGGGACCCTGGATGCTGGAGGTAGACCGAGCAGAGTTCTCCAGAGAACACCGCCGGACTGCGCCATACCTTTCCCAGACCCTACAACCTATCCCTTCATTTGTAAGTTACCCCACAAAATAAACCTCCCTTTTAACTACGTGGAGTGGCCTTAATTACACCAATACACCCCTTCTAATCTGACCATAGCAGTTACTAGACAAGTGCCTAGGCAAGGCAGTAACCACCAACCTAATAAGGTTGTAAAAAGAACAAGACAGTTTTGAACAAGATATACGCGTAGTAAGAGGTATTGTTCTCTTATTTTTATTTGACAAAAGTTGCATGTGTTTATCGTCTACATGGGATGTTTTAAAATAGGTGTACAGCACACACTGATGAAATCCAGCTCCTTTGCTTATGCATCACCACATATACTGACACTCTTTGTAATGTGGAAATATAAAACTACCAGCAAGTTTCAGTGTAAGAGATGGCTCAGTAGACCTAAGTTCAAATCCCCAGAGCATGTGCAAAAGCTGAGCACAGGCCTCACATCTATAACCCCAGAGAGGTGGGTAGATCCTGACGCTCATTGGCCTGTGAGCTCTAGATTCACTGAGATACCCTGTCTCTAAAATTAAGGTGGAGAGTGGTTGAGGAAGACACTCGACATTGACCCCTCACTATCGCACATGCATACAAACATGTTGATGCACTCTTTGTGGTGATATTTTGTTTGTGCTCTGACAAATAAAACTTGCCTGAAGATCAGAGGGTGGAGCTGGCCATTAGTTAACCATAGATGTCTGAAGGTTTGTACAGACAGACAGGAAGTGATATGGCTGGGTTGAGAGAAGAATATGAGACAGGTGGAGATAGGATCTCAGCCCCCTTTTTGGTCTGAGTCATTGTGGAGGTAAGAGGTGACTTTGGCTGGCTTCCTTACTTCTCTGATCTTTCAGCATTTACCCTGATATCTGACTCCAGGTTTTTATTATTAAGACCAACTAGAATTTGTGCTACAGATTCTTATGTGCACATATACCACAAACACCACACACACACACACACACACACTTTCAAAAAATATGATAGTTGCTCTTGAATGTATTTCTCATAACTGAAATTGTATGTCCTTCAATCAACTCTACAGCTCCAGAAAGGTGATTTTTAAAAGATTTTTTGCAAAGCTTTAAGATGCCTATTTTCCTACATACAACAGTTTAAGTTGGTGACCAGGTGCAATAGCATAATGTTTTATTCGATGATAACATAAGCATCTTATGCTTTCAACAGAGCCTTATCTTCCAAACTCCAAGCCTGCTGGCACCAGCGCAGGGGGGCTACTCTACTCCACTTGGAAACACCTCTACACATGAAGAGGCTGCAATGATCAAATTTCACACATTGGTGGCATCTGAATTCACAATCCTTGTCTTTAGAAATAGACAGTGGTTGGGGCTAGAGAAATGCCTCAGTGGGGAAGATCACCAGGTGTTCTCACAGAGCACCCATGTTTGATTCCAAGCACCCACATGGCTTCTCGCAACTGTCTGGAATTCCACTGGGATCCAATGCCTGCTTCTGGCCTTCATAGGCCTAGGCACACATGTGGTGCACAGACATGCAAAGCCAAAATACTCATACACATAAGATAAAAGTTAAAATACAAAGGAAATACCCTGCTGTTACCTTGATATGATCATAGGGGAGTGATTTGAGTTACCCCCCAGATCAGTAACGATTACCTACCTTGTGATGTCTTCCCATGGAATATGTTCCCTCAAAAATGTAGGAACATATTTTTCTTGAAAATGTTGTCACTGTACAGACATGCCAGCCACCAATCAGTCCCTAGACTCAAGGGGTTTCCTCAATTAGAGGATTAGGTTGACCAAAAGGCAGAACATAATCCATCTACCTCCCCAGGTTCCTAAATCACAGAGGAGGCGATCCAGGAGCATCCTAGCTTCCTGTCCCAGATCCTGGCCAGTTACAGGGACATCAGACCCCCTGCTCTTAAAAGAACACCAGATAGGGAGTCAGCAATCATGCCTAAATGTGTTGTTACTCCAGAAACATTACAAATTAGAATAATAAAAGTGAAAATTAAAGTATCTTAAGTACCACTCAAATGAAGAGAATTTTGTCAGATATAGTCTGGCAATTTATTTAATATAATTAGAATCCTAAAAGAAATGTCATTTGATAACTTGGTGTTTTTACCTAATTGTTTGTAGCTTTTCAAGTCAAAACATTTACTTTCACATTTTTATAATTGCAGTAGTAGAATTAATTAAACCATCTTTTGTTTTTCACAAGAAAACTATGGAGTTTATTTTGTGTTAGCCCACTACTCCTGGGCATGGTGCCTGCTCTGGAAAGTGAATCCACTGGAAAGAGCTGACTTTCCCTTTGATAGTTGGTATCAGGCTTATTGGTTAGGGATGGGACTCGGTGTCCACTTCCCCTTCTCTGTCTTGAGGTTTTTGTCTGGGTTGAATTTGTACAGGTCTTATGTCACTTGCTCTGATTGATGCCTCTAGAAGCGTCTGTTTCCTTGGAGCCATCCACCATCAAAATAAAGAGCTCTGGGTTGCAGTCTGTTTATCCTTTGCTTTACATCTAGTACCCACTTATAAGTGAGTACATACCGTGTTTGTCCTTCTGAGTCTGGGTTACCTCACTCAGAATGATATTTTAGTTCTATCTATTTGCCTGAAAATTTCATGATATCATTGTTTTTCTCTGCTGAGTAGTACTCCATCGTGTATATGTACCACATTTTCTTTATCTATTCTTTGGTCGAGGGGCATCTAGGTTGTTTCCAAGGTCTGACTATTACAAATAATGCTTCTTCTATGAACACAGTTGAGCAAATGTTCTTGTGGTATGATTGAACATTCCTTGGGTATATGCTCAAGAGTAGTATCATTGGGTCTTGAGGTAGATTGATCCCCAATTTTCTGAGAAACCACCATACTGATTTTCAAAGTGGCTGTACAAGCACTACACCAGCAGTGGAGGAGTGTTCCTCTTGCTTCACATCCTCGCCAACATAAGCTGTCCTCAGGGTTTTTGATCTTAGCCATTTGACAGGTGTAAGAGTCCTTTTGATTTGCATTTCCCTGATGACTAAGGATGTTGAGCAATTCCTTAAATGTCTTTTGGCAATTTGAGATTCTTCTGTAGAGAATTCTCTGTTTAGATCTATAGCTCATTTTTTCATATTGGATTGTTTGGTATTTTAATGTCCAGTTTCTTGAGTTCTTTATATATTTTGGGGATCAGCCCTCCCTCAGATGTGGGGTTGGTGAAGATCTTTTCCAATTCTGTAGGCTGTCATTTTGTCTTATTTACTGTGTCCTTTGCCTGTAAGAAGCTTCTCAGTTTCAGGAGGTCCCATTTACAAATCGTTGTTCTCAGTGTCTGTGCTACTAGTGTTGTATTTAGGAAGTGATCTCCTGTGCCAGTGCAATCTAGGCTACTTCCTGCTTTCTCTTCTATCAGGTTCAGTGTAACTGGATTTATGTTGAGGCCTTTGATCCACTTGGACTTAAGTTTTGTGCATGGTGACAGATATGGATCTATTTGCAATCTTCTACATGTTGACATCCAATATGTCAGCACCATTTGTTGAAGATGCTTTCTTTTTTCCATTGTACAGTTTTGACTTCTTCGTTAAAAATCAGGTGTTCATAGGTGTGCGGGTTAATGTCAGGATCTTCAATTCAATTTCATTGGTCCACATGTTGGTTTTAACCCACAGCTACAGAGAAGCTAGGAAACAAGGAGGACCCTAAGAGGGACACATGGATCACCTTGGGAAGGGGAAACAGAGGAAATCTCCATGAGTAAACTGGGAATGGTGGGGGGAATAGAGGGGAGGAGAAGGGAAATAAGAACATGAAGGAACAGGATGGTCGAGTTGGGGGAGGGACAGAGTGGGAGAACAATGAAAGAGATATTTTGATAGAGGGAGACACTAAGGGAGAAACCTGGTGCTAGGGAAATTCCCAGGAATTCATAAGGATGACCCCATATAAGACTACTAGCAATAGTGGAAAGGGTGCCTAATCAGTATTCAGATGGGTGAATACCCTAATTGTCATCATAGAGCCTTCATCCAGTAACTGATGGAAGGAGATGCAGAGATCCACAACCAAACACCAGGCCAAGCTCCAGAAGCCCAGTCGAAGAGAGGGTGGAAGGAATATATGAGCAAGGGGAGTCAAGATCATAATGGGGAAATCTACATAGACAACTGAACTAAGCTTATAGGAACTCACAAACTTGGCCAAAAGCAGTGGAACCTGCATGGGACCAGACTACACCCTCTGCACACAGGAGATAGTTGTGTAGCTGGGTCTCTTTGAGGGGCCCCTGGCAGTGGGATCAGGATCTATCCCTGGTTCATGAGCTGGCTTTCTGGATCCCCTGGTCAGACACCTTGCTCATCCTTGATGCAGGGAGGAAGAGCTTGGTCTTACCTCAACTGAATGAACCAGGCTTTGCTGTCCCCCCATGGGAGGACTTAACCTTTTGGAGGAGGGGATGAGGGGTAGGTTGGGGGGGAGGGAACATGGAGGGGGAGCGGGAGGAGGGATGAGAGGGGGGATCGGTGGTTGGTATGTAAAATGAATAATTTCTTTTTAATTAAAAAAAAAAAAAAAGGAATAAGAACCAGCCATCTTTCCTTGTACACTAGAGGCCACTGTTGTCACAGCCCCTCTCAGCCCAGCAGAAGGTCCTCAGAGGAGACAGTTTAGAAGTCTAGGTTGGTCTTGGGGGAGATGGATCCCCAATTCTCCCCCAAGACCAAAGCTGTAGCACTCTTGGGCATATACCCAAAGAATGCTCAATCATGCCACAAGGGCATTTGCTCAGCGATGTTCATATCAGCATTGTTTGTAATAGCCAGAACCTGGAAACAACCTAGATGCCCTTCAACTGAAGAATGGGTAAAGAAAATATGGTACATATACACAATGGAGTACTACTCAGCAGAGAAAAATCAATGACATCATGAGGTTTGCAGGCAAATGGATGGATCTAGAAAAAATCATGCTGAGTGAGGTAACCCAGACTCAGAAGGACAAACATGGTATGTACTCACTCACAGGAGGATACTAGATGTAAAACAAAGATGACTAGACTGCTACACAACTCCAGGGAGGCTACCTAGAAAACGGGACCCTAGGAAAGACCCAGGGATCACCCAGTGACAGAGAAATGGATGAGATCTACATGAACGACCTGGCCAACAGTGGGAGTAATGAAGGGCAAGATTTGAGGGAAAGAGAGCTTAGGGGAGCAGGAGATCCCAGCTGGATCAAGAACAGAATGGGAGAACAAGGAATGACAGACCATGATAAATGAAGACCACATGAGAACAGGAATAGGCAGAGTGCTTGAGAGGTCCCCAGAAATCCACAATGATATATCCTCTGTAGGATATATCCATCTGCTGGCAGTGGTCGAGGGAGGGCCTGATCTGACCTAGTCTGGTGATCAGATGAATAAACACCCTAGCAGTCGTCTTGGAACTCTCATCCAATAACTGATGGAAGTGGATGCAGAGATCCTTGGCCAGGCCCCAGGTGGAGCTCCAGGTGTTCAACTGTTGAGAAGGAGGAGGGACTGCAAGAGCATGAATTGTTGAATCCAAGATTGCAAAAAGCACAGGGGCAAATAGCCAATCGAATGGAAGCACATGAATTATGAACCAAAGGCTGTGGAGCCCCCAGCTGGATCAGGCCCTCTGGATAAGTGAGACAATTGAATAGCTTGATCTGGTTGGGAGGCGCCCAGGCTGTGGGACAAGGATCTGTCCTTGGTGCATGAGCTGGTTGTTTGGAACCTTGGGTTTACACAGGGACACTTTGCTCAGCCTGGAAGGAGGGGACGGGACCTGCCTGTACTGAATCCACCAGGTTAAAATAAGTCCCCAGGGGAGTCTTGGTCCTGGAGGACATGGGAATGGAGGGGAGGGGCTGGGGGGAAGGTGGGTGTGGGGGCAGGAGGGGGGAGGACAGGGGAACCCATGGCTGATGTATAAAATTAAAACACATAATAATAATAATTTTTAAAAAAGTTTAAAAAAAAGAAGTCTAGTTTGCAGGCTTCCCGTGGTGGGACTGACTGGGACACCAACCCAGACACAAAACCGTCCACCTACAGTCCGTCCTGCCTGCAAGATGTGCTGGGCAGTGGTGGAGAAGAACTTGTGGGATTGGCCAAGCAACGACTGATGTAATTTGAGGCCCAGACCACAAGAGGGAGCCCATGCCTGACACTGCCTGGATGACCAGGAACCAGAGTCTGGATAGCCCAGATTTCTCCAGTTTATTTTGTGCCTCAATTTCATTCACGTTGATCTTCAATACCATTCCCCTGATCATTTCTGCAGGAATATTGTGAACTATGTCTACATGAAATAAATCCAGCCCACAGACATTTTCAAAACATTTGTCCAATGTTTCCATAAATACTTAAGTAGATCTAAAATACCAAGTTCATTTTCTGAGTAATCCGTTCAGAAGACAAAATATAGTGCTGCATAATGTCTATAAATCAGTTTGTTGTCAGATCCTCCAATTAATAACCCTCCTGGGAAATTACAAAAGTTCTCAGCTTGCTTAGATACCAAATGCAAGGTCTCCCTGATGATTTGCCTGTCTTCGTGTAGGGCTGGCAGAACCCGGAGAGCCTTGGCTTCTGGGGCCAGAACCTTGCGGCCACTACTATTTCTGGGGCCCCCTCCCCGCCCACTCCTCTAAACCATCTTTAGTTTCTCACTAAGATAGTTTCCCTCTGCCCTGTTACAGACAATGTTGTCTTTTTTTCCTTTAGAATTATTTTATTAAATCATAAATGTACAACAGCTTCTTAACTCTACACACGCACTTAAATTTTTAAAGGAAAAACGTTATGTCTTATTACACCATGATCCTGGCTAATAGCTTTTCAAAACTTTTGAGAAAAATCTTAAAAAAGGTTTCACGTGTCACCTGAAACTTACAAATTTAACATTATCAAAGACCACTAGAAAGAAACAACAATTAAAAAGCTAAGGAACTGTCTCAAAGGAATTTTTTTACAATCCTTCCTCCACAGTAAGGTAATGTTATTAAATAATCCAATCCATTCACAAAATGACTCTCTGCATCTGCTCTGGTGTCTTCTGCCATATCACTCATATTTATGCATGACTGAGATAAGAGTTTCCTTAACATTGTTATTTCCATAACCTGAAGCTGTTCTGTTACCTCTGGGCTCTCATCCTCTCCTATTTATACAGTGAAACCCAGAGTGAGTAGGAAGAAGCTCAGTATCAGCTCCTCCCACCATAGCCCCCACTTCCTCCACTTCCTCCAGGACCATAGTTTCCTCCACCATATGGTCCTCCCATGTTCCTGCTACCACCAAAGTTTCCACTCTTCATTGGGCCATAGTTAGAAGGTTGCTGGTTATAATTTCCAAAATCATTGTAATTTCCACTTCCATAATTTCCTCCAGGTCCTCCTCCATATCCATTATAGCCATCCCCAAATCCATGTCCACTTCCATATCCATCAGATCCCCCCCCCTCCAAAGGTGCTTCCTGGTCCTGGTCCAAAATTGCTGCCGCAGACACCACCACGAGAATCCCCGAAACCAAAGATTCCTCCTCTTCCCCTCCTTGAACTTTGGACTTCCTGCATTCCTTGTCTAGACAGTTTGGACTTCCTGCATTCCTTGTCTAGACAGTTTGGACTTCCTGCATCCCTTGTCTAGACAGTTTGGACTTCCTGCATTCCTTGTCTAGACAGTTTGGACTTCCTGCATCCCTTGTCTAGACAATTCCTTTCTAACTTCTGCATTGTGACCATTGATGGTGTGATATTTTTGCAATACAATTTTATCCACAGGATCATGGTCATCAAATGTAACAAAGCCAAAGCCTCTTTTCTTCCCAGACTGCCTATCAGTAATTATTTCAATAGTATCAATTTTTCCATATTCCTCGAAATAATCTCTTAAGGTGGTGTTCCTCAGTATCTTCTTTAATTCCACCAACGAACAGCTTCTTCACAGTCACATGGGCACCTGGCTTTCCAGACTCCTCTCTTGCTACAGCACGCTTTGGCTCAACTACCCTGCCATCAACTGAGGCCTTGCAGCCATGGCAGCATCAACCTCGGCCATGGAGGAGAAAGTTACAAAACCAAATCCTCTTGATCTCTTGCTTGCAGGATCCCTCGTAACCACACAGTCGGTGAGCTTTCCCCATTGCTCGTGGTAGTTTCTCAAACTTTCTTCTGTGGTTTCAAAGCTTAAGCCACCAGTAAAGAGTTTACGGAACTGGTCCTTTTCTCTCTCCTTCGCGGACTCAGTCGCTTTATTTAGCCAATTTCCCGCAGCCGAGCGAGATGAGAAAGACCTCTGCGGACCAACACGCACTCTTCCTGACTCTAGGGAGAGCTGCGGCTGCTCCAAGACACAGCGCCGGGAAACACCTGCACACAGGACCCTGCGCCGCTGCTGCTGACAATGATGTCTTTAACATGGCCGTAGTTAAAGTGTTTAAGCTTTTTGTATATCTTTAATGACTTCATCTCAACATTATTAAGTAGAATTCCCAAATTAAAAGATTAGAAACTGATTGCCCTGTTGTTTTTTTTTTAATTTTGTTTGTGTTTTTCATTTATTTATTTGTTTGTTTGTTTGTTTGTTTATTTATTTAGAGACAGGGTTTCTCTGTGTTGTTTGGTGCCTGGACTGGATCTCACTCTGTAGACCAGGCTGGCCTGGAACTCACAGAGATCCATCTGCCTCTGCCTCCTAAATGCTGGGATTAAAGGCAGGTGCTACCACCACCCGGCTGCACACGTTTGTTTGTTTTTTTCCTTAAATATTTTACGTGTATGTGTGTGCATTTGAGTTTACGTATGTGCATCATGAGCATGTAGAAATCAGCAGAAGTCAGAAGGGCATACAAAATACTTAGGAACTGGAATTACAGGTGGTTGTGAACTCCCATGTGGTGCTGGGAACTGAACCCAGGTCCTCTGCAAGAGCACACTAACTCTTACCTGCAAGCCATTTCTCCAGCCTTCGAATGCGTTGCTTTATGATCAATTGTTTATGTGTTCACTTTTGAACAACACTGTTGCTGCGGCTTAAGGGACGGTGAACACAGCATAAGCACTTCTGGTTATGCAGTTGTGTACGCACAACACAGATCAAAGGACAGCATGTCACTAGCACCTCAGAACATCAAGTCCCTGCCTCTCCCCTTTCTACTCCAAGATATATAGTTGTTATTCCAGCATCTAAGGTCAGGAACAAGTTCTCCTGGGTTCATACCTTGTCATATCTAGCCACATGACACACATTTTGAGTATGATGTCTTCTACCCAGTAGTCTGTTTTCGAGTCTCAGCCATATGTGGTATGTGATGGCTGATAGGAATTTCCATGACCATTTAGCTAGTGCTCTCATGCAAAAATACCCTAATGACACGTACCACCTATTTTGCTGTCTGTGAACACTTATGGTGCTGATGCTTTCTGAATCTCATAAGAAATAGAGACAGGCACTTGTTTGTGTGTCTTTTGGTATAGACATTTCAATTTTTCTGCATACACATATAAAGTTCTTTAGATGCTGCTAAGCAGTTTATCTAAGAGGATGTGCCAGTGTGCACTCCTGCCTCCTGTGTATGACATTGCTAGGTGTCCCTGGTCCCCTTAATAAGATTATCTTCTTCATCTCAACAAATCTGGTAGTGGTGCAGTAGAGCCACACTGTGATCTAAATTCTCATTAGCCATCTTTATATTTGGGTATCTCTAGTGAGGTCCCTCTCATCCCATTTATCTATTTATTCTGCGTAATTTTATTTATGAATTTTTAAAATATGGAGATGTGCTATTTATATAAATTGCAGACATATCTTCATACTTTGTGGTTTGTAATTTCATCCCACTAATGGCAGATTTTGATGAACATAAATTTATAATTTTATTTTTAAAGTTTTTTTTATTTATATGTATGCCACATGTGTGCAGTATCTTCAGAGTTCATGAGAGGGCTTTGGATTCACTGGAGCTGGAGTTACAGGAGGCTGTGAGCTGCCCAGCATGGGAGTTGGAGACCAAACCTGTGTCCTCTGTATGAGCTGCAAGTTTCCCCGACTTCTGAGCCATCTCTCCAGCCTCTGAAATCCATACTTTGAATGAAGAACAATTTATCAAGGATTTTATTGCAGAACATATTTTATTCTACTTCCTCTCATTTCACAGATTGAAAATATTAAATCACAGGGAGGGCTGGCAGCTGCTAAGATTCAAATGTGGGCATTTGACTCCAGAGTCCAAATCCCTAAATAGTAGGCTATATTGCATTTTAAAAAATCTTCTAAAGTACACATTTTCTTTTTATTGGCCTATATTTATTGTACATGGTGATGGCTTTCATAAAGTAACCCCCTTCAAGTGTGGCTTGCACATTCTCCCGCCCTCTGTTCCCCTCCCTACTGTCACTCAGGTTCCCTTCTGCTTCCTGTTAAGTGCAGTGTGTGTGTGTGTGTGTGTGTGTGTGTGTGTGTGTGTGTGTGTGTGTGTCCCCACATGGCCCTATGTATCTATAAAATCCTAGGATCCACACATAAGAAAAAACGTAGTATTTGCTCCTTTGAGCCCACCTTACTTTGTTTAATGTGATGATCACCAGTTACATCCAGTTTTCAACAAACAACATAATCTCGTTCTACTTATTTATGAGTTAATAAAGTTCTATTATGTATTACTACATATACATATATATTACATTTCCTTTATCCGGTTATGTTGAGGGACATCTGGGAAGATTCCATAGTTTGGCTACCATGAACAGTGTTCTGCAATAAACACGAATGTGCAGGTGTTTCTGTGGTGCGTTGGCTTAGAATCCTTCAGGCATGTACCCGGAAGTTGCAGAGATTGCATAGTAGTTCTATTTTCAGGTTTTTTTGTTTGTTTGTTTTTGTTTTTTAAAGAAATCTCCATATGATTTCCACAGTAGCTAAAATAATTTACACTCCTACCAGCAGTGAAATGAGGTTTCCTTTTCCCTATGTATTCCATGGAATTCTTTTGTTTTCATTACTATGATCTCAGGGAAGATTTCATTTCCATTTCCCTGCTGGCTAAGGATGCCGAGCACCCAGAAGCAGCAAGTGAAGACTTAGTTCTTCGTTGTTATTATGTTTCATTTTCTCATGAATCAAGTGTGTCTAAATATGTGAGAGTCTGTCTTTTCCTCTACTGCCCATGCTGTTTTGAGTGCTGCTATTATTGCCCACTGTCTAGGAATGCAACCCAGGCACTTTCATCATTTGGCACAACATTTTTTATTTTTTTGGCTATACTTAGCTCTTCACTTGCCATATAAATTTTATGTTTATCAATTTCCATGAGAAGATGTATGCAATCAATATCATTCCAAGATTTCATTATGTATGTATGTATGTATGTAAACCAAACTGAAATGACTTTTTAAATAGTCATGTAACCTAAGGACATGGCAGAATCTTTCATGTATTTCCTTCTTTGAATTATGTGATTTTCTAAGTAGAGGTCTTACACATCTTTCATTAAAAATCTTACCTGATATTTATCTTTAATGCTATTATAAATAAGTTACTTCATTTGATTGCCTAATTATTTATGAGATGCATATAGAAATGTAAGGGACAGTGGGATATTGAATTTGTATCCTATAATTATCTTGGGAATCACTTGCACCTAGTAATTAACAAGCTTGTTGTTTACACACTAGATTTTAATGTCTTCCTCTCGAACCCTGGTGGCTTCATTTCTTATTTTCCTGTATTTTACAATCTAGGACTCTCAGTAAATTTCTTAAAAACATTTAGATACTTGAATAATAAAATTTTCTTAGATATTTTAAAAACATAAATGATTGAATTTTATCAAATGCCTTTTAGGTATTTAGGTTTTATGCATATTAATGTGATAAATTACACTGATTACTGTGAAAATATTCAAGACTCTTGAGTCCCTGTTTGGCTGATACACAAATACATACACACACACACACACACACACACACACAGAGAGAGAGAGAGAGAGAACTTAAACAAATGCAAACAAATAGAAATAAATTATATTTATTTCACTACATTAATTATAATTGATATATACAAAATATTATAAACTATGTGTATATAAACTGTACATTATGTATAACTTGTGTAACATGAAATATAATACATAAAATTTATATTTACATAAATCTTGCTGGATTCTGCTTGTTGGCATTGTATGGTCCATTCCATAATCAGTTTTGTTGTTTTGTTTTGTATGTTTTTGTTTTTCGAGACAGGGATTCTTTATGAAACAGCCCTGGGTGTCCTGGACCTTTTTTTGTAGATCAGTGCTAGGCAATCAGTTCTTAAAAGATACTAGGTCTATAGTTTCTCTCACTTTGCAACATCCTACTTGAGTTACGGTTTTTTTGTTTTTTTTTTTTTTTTAAGATTTTTCTTTATTTTATGCACATGAGTTTTTTTTTCCCAATATCTCCCAGTAGAACTGGAGTTACAGGTGGTTGTAAGACATCATGTGTGTGCTGAGACATAAACCAGGGTCCTCTGGAAGAGCAGCCAGTGTTCTTAACCTCTTGACCATTTCTCTAGCCCCAGACATAAATATTTCTAAGAATGAATTTAGAAAACCAGAGATCTGCTCCTTCTAGGATGTTGAAATCATGAAGAAACTTGTACCCAGAGATGGTGTGGAAGCACAGCACTCCTGTAGTTTGTTCTAACCAACTCTTCATTGAATCCTCTGTAATATCCTTTTGTTTTGTTTTTCAAGACAGGGTTTCTCTGTGTGACAGTCCTGGCTATCCTGGAACTCACTATGTAGACCAGGCTGGCCCTGAACTCCCAGAGACCCACCTGCCTTTGTCTCTGGAGTGCTGGGGTTAAAGGCATGTCCCATCACTGCTTGGCTGTAATATCCTTTTGTTTGTTTGTTTTGTTTTTTGGTTTTTTTTTTTTGTTTGTTTTTGTTTTTGTTTTTTCGAGACAGGGTTTCTCTGTGTAGCTTTTTCGCCTTTCCTGGAACTCACTTGGTAGCCCAGGCTGGCCTCGAACTCACAGAGATCTGCCTGGCTCTGCCTCCGGAGTGCTGGGATTAAAGGTGTGCGCCACCGCCACCACCGCCGCCGCCCACCCGGCTTATAATATCCTTTTTAACAAGCTAGTCTCTGTGTTTCCCTGAACAGATCCCAAGGAGGAATAGGTATGTTTTCTAGATTAATTTTAGATAAATGGTCTTTAAACACTTCAAAGTTACAGTTTTACAAGAAGGGTTGGGCCGTGTTTCCTCTTTTTCTATGATCAGGAAGGATCCGTATACATTGATATTATTACTTCTTTAAATGTAATGACTTACAGAGTGATGCCTCAGTGTCTTCATGAGTGAAGGGTTTTAAAAGTCAATATAGTTAAATAGAACCCCAAATTTTCTGACATCAGTTTTGATAAGCTATGTTGTCCATTTCACCTAAAATTTCAGCCGTATTTACTGTATCATAAACTATATAGTAAACTATCTAGCATGTTTGGCTCAAGCGTCCCACAGGGTCATGTTGCTGCCTGAGTCTGTAACAGAGAACAAGGAGAGCAAACTGCACAGAGCAGCAGAAACTGAAGCCTTGAGAGCAGCTGGAAGGAGAACCATCCGCAGCAACGGTTGCTGTTGTTTATCACGTGATATTCAAGCACCTGTCCCAAGCACAAGAAGCCAGAAGCCCATCCATGGTGTGACAGCTCCTTCCGGGAACTCTCTCAGTCCAGAAGTCGGGCTCCCTGTTATTTCTGCTACGGATGTTTGCTGTTCCCTGATGCTCACTGCATGCTTAACAAGCAACTCATTCACTCAACATGGGTGTACAAATGTTTGTGATGCATTCTTACTGTTGATTTTTACTGATGTTTGCCATCTCCTGTGACCTCTGTATTTTATTTCTCCTGGATCACTTTCAACAGTGGGGTATTGTTCATAGTGGGGAAAACAGTACTACTGACTTTGTTGAGTCTATTGTTTTCTAGTACAATTGTTCAGCTTTGATTTTGATCATTTTCTTCTCTCTGCTTTCTCTGGGTTTCAATTGCCTTTTTATATGATTGCTTGCAATAGCTAAATTATTAATTTTTAGGCTCCTTTTTATTAAAATATGCACTCAGAGTGGTACATATCCCTCTAAGGACAGTGCCAGCCAAATCTCAAAAGCGCTAATGTAGTATATTTGATCACTTGTTGATGTTTTCCATTTTTATTTATAATTCCTTTGTCTAATAATTTTTAAAATATTGCTGAGTTTTCACATAATCAAAATTTCCAACAAAGCTTTTTAATACTTCTTCCTAATTTAATATAACCTATCAAAGACTGTATTGAGTGTACTAAAGTAATGTATTTTAACACACATTCTCATAAATGAGGGCTCTAGCCAGGCTGAGCATGGTGAATGTGGCCCCGACAGATTTTGCCTTTTACCCTTCGCCTGCATTCCCTCTGCCTTGGTAAGAACTGCTGGATTACACTCCTAAAGCCAGCCACCAGGTCTAGTCCCTTATTTGGCCACTTCTGCCCCCCTTAGGCTGACTACCAAGGTCCAGTTATGAAGTTATTGAAGCCGGGCAATCATAAGCCCCCTTTTGGCCACAGTAATTACCACGCCCATTCAAAATTAAACACCTCATCCTGACACAGGGGTTCTCCTTTTCCCTTTATAAGCCGCCATTTGCTCATGTGCCATGTCTGTCTCCTCTCCGAGGCAGCCCTTTGTCCTCTGGGGCAAATATCCTCCCCTGCCGCTCTCCCTTGCTCCTTCCCTCCTCCCTACCTGCCCTTGTCTCTTCTCTCTGCCCTCTGTTCCTCTGCAGCAAATCCATCTCCTTTGTGCTGAGAACTTGGGCTTGGTGTGTCCTGTGCTGACTCCAGTCAGTAACTATGCATGGTTTATTTGCATACATTTAAATTCCCTGACAGAGTATTATTATTTTGACATAAATTCTTTGGGTCTTTACACTCTTGCCCCTTACTCACCAGTAACTGTTATTCTCTCAAAGCTAAATAAATTTCATTTAATTCACTATAAATTTCTGGGTTTATTTAATTTTTTTGTGCTTTGAAGTTTTTATGTGCTCACAATATGTGTTCAATTGAAATCTTGATATTGCTAGATATTATACTTAGAGATTTAAAATGTTGCAAGCCATTAGTAATTGTTCAGCCTCATGGTCATACATTCTTCCACAGTGTGGATATAACACAAAGTTAAATACTACTAATTTTACGACTTTTATTTTGATGTGTGTAGGTAGTTCCTTTGTATTTACCTTAATGGGTTTCTAGAGCTCCTAAAACATGAGGCTCGTTTCTCTTTATTGGTTTTCAAAATCTGTCATTGACTCTTTAAATCTATTTCTGACCTTTTATCCACCCCACCCCCACTTTCCATTGCTGGGCTCAATCACTGTCTCCTTTTTAAATCTTTTTTTTTTTTCTCCTGTGAGGGGGGATGTCTCTATGTGCTTCTGTCTGTTTTTCTGTTTTGTGAGGGGGGGATGCCTCTATGTATTTCTGTTTTACTGTTTTGTGAGGGGGTGTCTCTATGTGCTTCTGTCTGTTTTGTGAGAGGGAGTTGTCTCTACATACTTCTGTCTGGAGTTATCCTTCTGATTTATATCATGATTTGATAATTCTCTTTTCAAGTCTTTATTTGGTATGCTTTTTCTAACATGTAATTCTTTGTTTGGCAGCTCCCTGTGTAAGTCACCCCCAATGTCCCTGTGCTCCTGGGCACCCTCACATTCAGATCTCCCAGGGTCTACCCCAACTGTACAATTTCATTGTGTATGAGGCTCATGTCCTTAAAACTAAAGATCGTTTAACATTATGGGGATATTATCTTCCTCCAGAGGGGATCTGCAGATGCTTCTGGAAGGCAGCTGGTCTAGAGGAGCATCACCATAGTGCAGCTAGGAGCTGGCTTTGTTTCATCCTTTGTGGACGCTGGGCTAACACAGTGAGAAGTTTTTTGTGGGACAGGGGGCCCCAGTCACAAGTTCCAGAGTATTTGCTATAATCCCTCCTTCTTGGGAGGCCCTGAAACTTGATCTTCCCCCATCCAATGAGATCAAGCCCCTCCCCATGTTCAAGAATGGCCTTAGAACTGTGAAGTCCAACCCCAAGAGGCTGACATTTAAGTACTGTGTAAAAAAGTGGCCATACTCTGGACAGTGAACAGAACCCAAAACACAAAAACTAAAGCAGGCTTCAAATGGTAGAAGCTGGGAGAGAATTACTCTGAAACCACACTTGGCTAAATTCTGCTGTCTCAACAAGCTGTGTACTCACAGCACTGAGACTAACAGGCATGACTAATTAATAAGTTGTTAATTAATTAGCCATTAACCATGGCTGTTGAATAAATATTCTAACAAATTACTATGCCACTCATTCATTGATTCTTGTATTCAACAAATATTGATTTAGGACAAACACAGACCACACTCTTCAAAGCATTTGGAACACCAGGGGTGAGTGGAAGTGAGCTGCACAAGTAAGCGGGTCTGTGTTGCCTCTATGGGATTTAAAAGGCTTAGGACCAAAGACTAAAGGGAACTGACTTTGTTCTGCTCCCAGGGACCTTAGAGAAAACAATCTAAGAAGGGAACAGAGAGAACTGTGAATTTCGCCCACACCTAGGCTCCCAGTAAATGAATGGGAGAGCTGATTAATCCTTGCCTTGGCTAATTTTAGCAGAATGTTAAGTTTGTTTCTCTCTGGTCTTGGATTTCCCTCCTTTCCAGCTACTAATGGCGCTCACTGGATTTTCTCCCTGTGTGTTTTGCTTTCTGTGGCTGAGTTAGTGTTCTGTGATCTGTGACCCTGAACGGATGGGAAGAAGCATTCCAACTCAGTTTACATCTGGAGACACTAGAGGGCAGGAGAGTCACATACATGAAGCACCGCCTGCGCTGGTGCTGTGTCAGGGAGCCTTGCTAAAACAGGTTTTCCTCCGCCCAGGTTGGTTCTGCTCCATAGCAAGCATGAACTTCCCCACTTACACCTCTGCCATGGTTAATTTTACAGCCACTTCCCTGCCCTTCACCCACATCGTGATGACTTTTCCACAACTGAAATTTAGAACTCCTGACATGAAAATCGGATGTAATGTTTGAGACTGGGGTTGGCCTGGAATCCTTGGCACGGACTTGTTACAGCCAAAGCCTTTGGTGTCGGATCAAAGCCCTTCCGAATGGATTCGTGTACGAAGGCAGAGAGCAAACAAGCAAACGTTCACACTGCACGCCAGGTGTTTATTTGTGTGGAACTGACTAGAAAGAACAGACTAAAGCATCCTTTGCTGATGCCAGAATGACTCAATGACACTGACACCTTTGTACTGACAGCTCACCCCCTGGTGCTCACAGAGCCTCTGGAACTAGATAGCTCAGTGCAGCTAGGAGAAGGAAGGTTCTGGGAACCTACAGCAGTGAGTTCCCTTACCACTGAAAAAGGTAATGCAGGGCAGACTTCAAACATAGGAGGAATGATTGATTTTGACTGGGATGTAAGATCCTCCTCCAGTGAGAGCTGATTCAGATGGAGAGTTACTACTGATTGTCAGGACCTTTTGACTTCATGCAAGCCTTTAACTCCTTAATGGATAGATAGATACAGATGGGGCCCAGATAGGGCTTATAAAAGTCTTGTGGCAGGAGCTGGAGAGAAGGTTCAGCAGTTAAGAATGCTTCCTGCTCTTACAGAGGACCAAGTTGGGTTCCCAACATCCATGCCTGGTGGCATACAACCATCTGTAACTCCAGCTCCAAGGGATCCAGTGCTCTCTTTTGGCCCCAAGGACACACAAGTATACATAGACACACATGCATAATTAAAAAGAAAGTAAATCTTTTTAAAATAAACAAATGTATGTCTCATAGCAAGTCTAGCCTGAGGTGTGCCCCCTTCCCCCTACCCTCCCATACTGCAAGTCTTGGTCTAACTTTTAAATGGAGATTCCAGGTTTGATAAAAAATGACTTAAGACCAACTGGTTGCTGGATCATTGTTAGCTTTGTTCCTGTAATGTGGCTAAGCAATCCACTCAAAACCAGTTTGCTTCCAGTTAAGAATGGCCGTGGTTGGGGGACATCAAGTTGTCACACTCCCAGACCAAAGGACTTTGTTTATAGCAGTCTGTTCCTTTGTTCCCTTCCCATGTGACCACCTATCAGTGTTTGCCAACTAGCATCACAGCCAAGGACACATGCCCACTTCTGCCTCATCCAGGGGAATCCAGTTTTCAGCTTTTCCACTAGCTAATATCAACCAGAGAAATACAAAGGAGATACTGGATGTCTTACATTCTCCACAAATCAGATGGTTAAGGAAGCTACTTTGTGCACAGGGCTTTGTTCAGTCCTCAGAAAACATCCTTGCTATGGAAATATTATCACTCTAATTATATAGGTGGAGAAACATGGGCTTAGGAACAAAGAATGTTAAGCTTTGGTGCCCAAAATCCCAAAGCAGGTGTGTTTGATTTTAACATCTACTTTTCTCCAAACACAATGGAGAACCTTGAGCATAGAAGCTAGGTATCAAATTATAGGGTGTCCAAATCAAGGCATAGAGGCCAGACAGAGTATCTTTGGGATGGGTAGGTAGGCTGAGCTGGACTCTATAATGCAAATTCAAGAAGCTGGAGTTGTGCTTGTAAATTGGAGGCATGCTGGTTTAATAATATTGGATCCTAATGTTGCATGACACCGCGCTTTATAGAGTAGCTTACCTACTTTAGTTCCTTTATTTTCTTACAGATATCCAAGAAAACAGGAAACACGGTGTGACGAATGTTGGGCTATGTCTGAATGAACTTGTATGTGGCTTCACCACTTTCCAGAGGAAAGAGAATGTGAAACTGGGGATCCTGGAATGCAGTTTCCCCATGGTCATGGTGGGAAAACTCCTGTTCTTAAGGTTGGGGTTAAAGCACTCAGTAAATGAAGCCTTTGAATCAGCACTGGGGAAGAATAGCATATTGGGCAGTGCTCAGGGGACCCTGGGGAGACTCTACTTTGGCTCTACCTGAATGACTCAAACAAGAACCCTTGCTTGTGTGTGGTCTCATTTACACTTGAGCTGCTGATGAGCATTGGGCATCTACCCTTGTCATTGTGACAAGCTCCCAGCTGAAAGGTTGAGTGAACCCAGATCCTGTCCCTGGCCTAGCAAGTTAGCACTGAACTTGTTTTGCCAATGTGATATGTGTGCACAGAAGTCTAACTGTTTTAAATTTCACTTTCCAGATTACTAGGGAATCTGAGCATCTCTAAGTGCAGATACGCATGAAAATGTCTTAAGAGGGGGAGGAAATGAATGTGTCTCTGTCTGTATCTGCTCCCTCTGGCTCTGGCATGGAGAATAACCTGAGCAGAAACCACTGGCAGCTGGCTGGGCAGCATTATCCAGAGGAGATGGCACCAGTGAGAGGCTGACATGGGCACCAGACCAGGAAAGCTCCAGACAGAAAAGAGTGCTTCCCAGTTCCTACAGGGTCCATGATTGGAATGAGAAACTGGAATACCTGGAAATCCTCTAAAATCTTGTTTTACCTACTATACATCCAACATCCTTTACAGCCCTTAATTGTAAAGATACGTGCTATTTTTGCTTAATAAATAAAGTAAGAAGAAAATGGGAATTGAAGTGTAATGTTTACAAACAACGGTAGCCAGTAATGATACTCAGACACTGGAAGATCAGCAGAGAGTATTGGCTAAGATTCTAGCACTGCAGCTTTCCGATCTCCTGGCCAGGTGACCGACAATAGACAGAGTCATATAGAAACAGCCAGTGTCATAGCCAGAAGTTGTTCTTGGACTTGCGAAGACAATACTATATACATAAATCTGTTGGTGTTCATTTTGTTTGCAAGAACAATTCACTATTAGCAGCAGACACATACATGTGCACATGCATACACACACACACACACACACACACACACACACACACACACACACTGCTAGCTACAAGGGCAACTGCCTGGCGGACTCCTGCTGTCTCCAGGATGATGTCTGGTCCTGACATAGACTAGCCCTAACAGCCCCTCTCCCGTCAGGTCTTCACCAGACCTGTTTCCAATTTGAAGTCAGAGGGTTCCTTGAAGCCAGGGATGCTTTCGTTACCTTGATTTCTCAGTGATTTATAACACTTGTTCTCCATTTTTTCCTGATTTCTTGGTTGATTCATCTCAGTATCTGGGAATTCTGAAAACGACACTTCCCAACAAACAGCAAATGGCGGCCTCCTGCAGACAAGAAGCTGGTCTCCTGATACACTTCTGAGACGAACTGGAGGCTGAGGGGGACTAATGGACTTTGTGCATGCTCTTCTGTGTTTGTTCCAAACTGATTAGCCTCCCTAAAAATGGACCATCATTGTGGGGAAACTGAGGCAGGTCAATAATAAACACAAAGAGCCCACCAGCCCACCTCCCCATCCACAAGAAGAGCTTCATGTATAAGCAAACCTCCTTGTTCCTGAGCCTCCTTATGTTCTTCTCCCATGGAAAGAGCATGGCACAGACTGAAACCCAAGACTTTCCAAAGACTTGAACTCCCTGGGAGACCATTAAACCCTGTATGTGAGTTAAGTGCAAGAGAGACAGCTGAGTCGGGCACGATTTCTGGAAGTTAAATGTCTCTTGGACATTTTATTTAGTTATTTGCTAATTTAAATCTTGAAAAGGAAAAAAAGGCCTTTCTTTACTTTTATTGAAAATAGATTTTTTTCCCTCATATAATATATCCTAATTACAGCTTCTCCTCCCTCTATCCCTCCCAGCTCTCCCCTCCCCTCTGGGTCTACCCCCTTTCTGTCTCTTATTAGAAAACAACCAGGCTTCTATGGGAGAATAATATAATATAAAAGATAAACAAAAACTAACACATTGGAATTGGACAAACAAACCAACAGAAAGAAAAGAGCCCAAGAGAAGGCACAAGAATCAGAGACCTACTTGTTTGCAAATTCAGGAACTCTGTAAAAACACTAAACTGGAAGCCATTATATGCACAAAGGACCTGTAGGGCAAAAACAGAAAAGAAAAATATAATAAAATAAAAATAATAAATAATGAAATTAAATTCAGAAAGAAGAGCCCTGGCACAACATTATGAGACAAGGAACCTTCAAAGATGCCACTGAATACTCTTTCTGTTGGCCATTTGCTGCTGGTCAGACAGCCTACCCTGAAGGGTATTTGTTTCCCCAGTGAGAAGCTCCTGGAGGGAACCAATTTTTCATTTGCAAGTGGTTATCAATTAGAGATTGTTTCTGGGTTAGGGATGAAAACATGTGTCCACTTCTCCTTTCAGACCTAGGACCCCAACTAGTGCAAACCCTACAGGCCCTGTGCATGCTCCCTCAGTCCCTGTGAGTTCGTATGTGCACTATCTTGATGATTTAGAAGGTCTTGTTTTCTTTGTCCTCCATCCCTTCTGGCTCTCTTTTTTCTTCTGGTTTTTTGAGACAGGGTTTCTCTGTTTAGTTTTGGTACCTGTCCTGGATCTCACTCTGTAGCCCAGGCTGGCCTGAAACTCACAGAGATCCGCCTGGCTCTGTCTCCTGAGTGCTGGGATTAAAGGCGTGCTCCACTGCCACCCAGCCCTTCTGGCTCTTGCATTCTTCCTTTCCAAACCCTTTCCAAAGGGTTCCCTGAGCCCTGGCAGGAGGGATTTAATGGAGACACCCTTTTAGCGTTGATTGTTCCATTCTCTGGTGTGGGTCTCTGTGTTTGCTACAGAAGGAAGCTTCTCTGAGATGGCTGAGCATCAAGTCACTATTCTACAATTATAGCAGAATGTCATTACGAGTCATTTTCTTGCTATTTCTTTTTTAACAACAACATTTGGTTTTCCCCTAGATCCCTGGGCTATCTAGTCTTGGGTTCTTGGTCATACAAGCAGTGTCAGGTATGGGTTCCCTCTTGTGGTGTGGGCCTTAAGTCAAATCAGATATAAGTTGGTTACTTCCACAGAATTTGTGTAACCATTGCAGTAGCATATCTTGTATGCTGGATACCATTGCAGTTCAGAGTTTGTGGCTGGGTTGATGTTTCTCCTTTGGTAATATGCAGAGTACCTTCCTGTACCAATGATGCTAACATATATGGAGTGAAGTCTCTATGTAGGCATCAGCTCCACCTTCCATGTCCAGTGAGTTGTAAGGGTATTAACTTCAGCAGTGGGGTCTTGCCATCAGTTTGTTGAGAGCAATCTGTAGTCTTGGCAACAGCCTGGGTTGTTTAGGGGTCCTCAAGAGACCACTTTCGCCAACAACTCAACTAGATGTAACCCAAACCTGATACAGGAAGCTTCATTTGGTGACAAGAGATGTCCAGTTAGGCTCTGTCTCCCCCCATTATTTGGCAACTTCATTTAGATCACTTTCATTTACGTATATATTTTAGGGGCTTCTACTATATTAGGTTTCTATACCACTCCTCAAATGGTCCTCAATTCCAGCTGTCTCTCTCTGTATTCTCTCCCCTGTCCCTTTCTTTTCTTCTCTCCACTTAGTTCTCCCATTCAGCCCCCCATCCATCTATAGCTATCTATTGTATTTCTCTTTCCTAGGAAGATCTATCTGCCCGCCCCCGTCCCTTACTCTGTATCTAACCTCTGTGGTTCTATGGATTAGACCTTCGTTATAATTGACTGAACAGCTAATACTCACATATAAGTGAATATATATTTGTCATCTGAATTATCTCACTCAGGATGATTTTTTTTTTCTAGTTCCACCTACTTACATGCTAATTTCATATTTTCAATGGCTGAGTAATACTCCATTGTGTAAATATGCCACATTTTCTTTATCCATTCTTCTGTTGAGGGACATCTAGGTTGTTTCCAGTTTCTGTCTATTATGAATAGAGTAGCAATGAACATGATTGAGCAAGTGTCTCTGTGGTGGGATAAAGCTTCATTTGGGTAAACGCCCAAATGAAGAGTAGGATAACTGGATCTTGAAGTGGATTGATTCCCATCTTCCTGAGGGCTGCCACACTGATTTCCATAGTGTCTGTGCAAGCTTGCACTCCCACCAGCAATGGAGGAGTGTTCCTCTTGCTCCACATCCTCATCAGCATGAGCTGTCACTTGTTTCATTGATCTTGGCCACTCTGACAGGTATAAAATGAAATCTCAAAGTCTTTTTGATTTGTATTTCCCTGGTGGCTAAGGATGTTGCACATTTCTTTATGTGATTATTAGCCATTTGAGACTCCTCTTTTGACAATTCTGTTTAGAGCTATTCCTCATGTTTTGATTGGATTATTTGTTTTCTTGATATCTATTTTTTTTTTTTAGTTCTCTATGTGTTTTGTATATTACTCCTCTATCAGATTGGTAAAATCTTTTTTTTTTTTTTTAAATTCTGTAGGCTGTCTTGCCTAAATGAAAGTGTCCTTTGCCATACAGAAGCTTTTCAGTTTCATGAGGTCCTGTTTATTAATTGTTGAGTTTAGTGACTGTGTTAATGGTGTTCTGTTTGGAAAGTCTTTTCCTGTGCCGATGAGTTCAAAGCTGTTTCCCACTCTCTCTTCTTTCAGGTTCAGTGTATCTGGGTTTTATGTCAAGGTCTTTGATCCATTTGCAGTTGAGTTTTGGGAGGGTGATAAGGATGGATCTGTTTGCATTCTTCTACATGCAGCCATGCAGTTTGACCAGCACCATTTATGGAAGATGCTGTCTTTTTTCCAGAGCAGGTTTCTGACTTCTTTATCAAAGATCAAGTGTCCATATGTGTGTGGATTTATGTCTGAGTCTTCAGTGTAATTCCATTTATCAACATGTCTGGTTTTGTGCCAATCCTGTGTTCTTTTTATTACTATAGCTCTGTAGTACAGTTTGAGGTCAGGGATAGTGGGACCTCCAATGGTTCTTTTATAGTTCAGGTGTTTCAGCTACTAAACATCTTCATCTCAGGGCAGGAGAAGTCACTCAGCAGTTAAGAGCACAGGGTGCTCTTGTAGAAGACCCAGATTTGGTTCTCAGAACCCACATGGCAGCTCACAACTAACTGTTCATAACTCCAGTTCCAGAGGGTCCAAAGCCTTCTCCTTGCCTCTAGGGACACTGTACATGCATCATACATTTACACACACACACACACACACACACACACACACACACACACTCATACACATTTTTTAATATTAAAAATCTTAATCAAATTAACTATTCCTAAATATTGGTTAATTGACATCTTATAAACTGTGATGAAGCATCTTGTGCTGATATGTACATGATTTAGGAGACAGGATCCAAATAAAGCACTTATACAGAAAAAAAAAATTGAGAAAAAAGAAAGACTGGATGGTCTCAAGTATCCATGAGCAAATTCCCTGAGTCAGGGGATGCTGGTTCTTTTATTTTGCTCTGAATCCAAACAGCTGGATTCCCACTGTGTAGTGCTGAACCAGAGCAGAGGGAAGAGCCATGCTGGGTGGCCACAGGCACAGCTCCTGACAGCCCAGCCTTCCCAGTGTTTACTCAGGATAGTGTACTGCACTTACCTGGGGGCTGTCCTTAATCATCTGCTCAGCTTGCACTGGAGCTGGGAAAATGTCCTGCCATTCTGTCCCTGTCTGACTATGCAGGTGCCATCACTCTGTGCACTAGCAGTGACTACCTCTGTCCTGACACATTGTCACACCCTGCCACACAGAGGGGCATTTTTGAGGCTCTGTAGGAATGAGGAAAGAGAGGAAATCAACACTATAGAGAGTCAGAGGAATAGAATGTTCTAGAAGTACCTTGGAGAACCATGGCTATTTATAGATCTCAAAACAAATGGCCTCCCTCTGATTGGAAGAGGCACTTCTTCAGAAAAATAAGACTAGAACACGATGAAGTGGGAACATCACCCCAATCTGCCAGCTAAATGTTTTCCTTAGTAGAGAAATCAGAATTACCATACTATCACATATACCAAAAACTAAAAAGTTACTTGAAGAGGTAGGTGGAAGATCCTCTATGAAGTTGGTTTTTTGTTCTGTTTTGTTTTAAGACTAGGGAAAACCATGTAACCAGTTGGAAAACTGTGAGATGAAATCCTTGGTTTGAAATAGGTTAAAGAACTGGACTTTTTTCTGCAAGCATACATTGGACAGACTACCCCATGAGCATGGCCAACCATTTATCTATACCTGGCATCTTATAGGTGGACTGGGGCCCAGGGCTGATACACACACAGAAGCACTTGATAGTAGGGGTCAGTCCCTCCCCAGAATAGCTTGCAGTACCAGGAAGACCCCTCACTGGCTAAGCCTCCATGTGCTGACCTCTCAGGCCTCACTGGCTAAGCCTACATTGTGCTGACTTCCTAGGCCTCTGATGACCTGCTGTGCACATTAAGACTTCAGGGGTCTTGGAAGAGATTCATACAACTGTTGTCTTTCATAAATGAGAAAATTGAGGCTCAAAGAAGTTAAGTTCCTCCATTGGCTACCCTTCCCAACAAGCATGACTTAACCTCAGTGGAACTAACCATCTTCAAGTTACTTTTGTATGCTACATTTAGGTCAATCCTTGTGCTAAACCAAGAAGACTCAAATGATATATCCCACAACTTCTGGGTTCATATTATAAACACAAGTATGTCAGATAATATGGGCCTTCACACCATGTAGTGGTACTGTGTTCCCCAAAATATTGTGCACTTTAATAATCTTATCTGGGGTCAGAGACAGAACAGCCACAATATTAAACATAGAGGTTAGGCAGTGGTAGCACACACCTTTAATCCTAGCATTCCTAAGGCAAAGATCCATCTGGATCTCTGTGAGTTCAAGGCCACATTGGAAACAGCCAGGCATGGTGACACACGCCTTTAATCCCAGAAAGTGAGCCTTTAATCCCAGGGAGTGATGGCAGAAAAAGAAAGATATATAAGGCATGAAGACCAAAAAAATAGAAGCATTTGGCTGGTTAAACTTTTAGGCTTTTGAGTAGCAGTTCAGCTGAGATCCATTCTGTATGAGGACTGAGACACTTCCAGTCTGAGGAAGCAGGATCAGCTGAGGAACTGGCAAGGTAAGGAAGCTGTGGCTTGTTCTGCTTCTCTGATCTTCCAGCATTCACCCCAATACCTGGCTCTGAGTTTGATTTTATTAATAAGACTTTTTAAGATTCGTGCTACAACACCACTAGACAGGACTTCATCCATGAGTCCTTTCCTGTCATTACTTTGAGATAATGCCCTTGTCAGCTAAGACATGGCCTAGGTTAAATTGCAGGTTGTGGGCAGATATTTGTAGTATTTAAATTTCTAGTAAAAGAACATATCTTCCTGTGTGGCTGCCCCTCTTCCCTACATCAGGTCAGGCTGTACCTAGGCTCTTGTCTTGCTGTGAAGACAATTCAAGTGTGTGTACACATGGGGCATCATCCACAGGCAAGTGTGCCTCTAACTGATGCTGCACTTTGGGTCTTTGTTGATGGTGCAATGCAAAGACAAAGAAGCAAGTGATCTGTAGACACTCTGTCCAAAAGCCATGCTGGGAATCCATTGCTTACCAGTCTTGTGGGTCCATATCTAACTGCTTTGAGGGTGGGCACCAACAGGAGCACAATGGTCATGAGTCTTTGGCAGGTTACAGGACAATGTCCATGAGGAAAATATAAGCAGTTTTCAAAAATTGTTTTGGGATATAAAATCAGGAACCAGCTATAGAGAAGGAAAAGAAAAGGTACATTGACTTTATGTTGGATGGAAGAGTCAACAGATTTTCTTTTATGCATTGAATTTATTTTTTAAATTATTTTGATTTTAAGTATCTGTGTATTTTGCTTGCATGTATGTCTATATACCATGTATATTCCTGGTACCTATGGAGGCCAGAACAAGGTGTCAGATCTCTTAAAACTGGAGTTACAAATGGGTGTGAGCTGCCATGTAGGTGCTGGAAATCAAACCCAGTTCCCATGGAAGAGCAGCCAATGCTCTTAAAAATTGTGGAGCCATCTCTGCAGCCCCAGACTTTCTTTTCAAAGATGAATTTTTATTTTGAATTATATATACATACGTGTGAGTCTGTGAGGACTTGTGCACCTGAGTGCAATGCTTGCCGAGCCCAGGAGATATGTCAGGTCCTCTGGAGCAGGACTTACAGGTGGTTGTGTGTAGATCTATGTGGGTGCTGGGAGCCAAACTCCAGTATTCTGCGAGAACAATCTGCACACTTAGAGCCATCTCTCCAGTCCCAATCAACAGGTTCTAAATCAAGTGCACACAGAACACAAAGAACAAACTAAACAAACTGTATGAAAAGGAGAGTAAAAGACAAAAGCTACATGTCTAACTAACTCTACAGTTTACACACAACTTCTATATGCTCAGCACTGGGTTCTGGCTAAAGGGAGCAAGCTGTCTCCAGTTTTCATATAGCATGTGTCAGCTAGGGTGGATCTCTGAGTTCAAGGCCAGCCTGGTCTACAGAATGAGTTCCAGGATGGCCAAGACTGTTATACAGAGAGACCCTGTCTCGAAAAAATTAAAACCAAACAAAACAAAAAGCTGTCTTGGCTATCAGAACCACTGTCAAGCTTTCATACTATCAGTATATTGTTATAATTGTTTTATTTTTATCAAAGATGGATGGTGTTACTCTCTTCCTATGCCTAATATACAAACTATTGAGAGACCAGGAGTTAGACAGACTACCTGTAGGCAGACAGATAGGGAGGGGGCCATGCTAGGTAATGCTATGGCTAGATAATAAAAGTGATGAATTTCTAAGATGGCTGGCTTCTTCCTAGACCTCCTGGCTGGAGACAAAAGCCTGTCAGCTTAAAGCAAGGTCTTGTGGGCTTTTGTCTCCAGCCAGCTGGGCCCCTGCTGGACTATCTCAACAAGTTTGGGTGTGTCACACAACAATTGCCAGCCAGTCAATCATCCAGTCTCCATGCCGACCAACCTGAATTAGGGGAGGAAAACTCTTCAGAGACGTTAAGCTCCCAGCCCCCTCAAAGAGACTGGATGTTTTGGCTTTCTGGGTCCCCCATCTGCTTTGCAGAGGGTCTTTTTCCCTGTGTGCATGTGTGTGTTTCCTCATCCCCAGCAAACACCTTTCTTCAACTGCTGATTCTGTCTGCAGCATCTGAGATTTCTCCACTGTGCTTGAGAATTTTCCTACCTTTTAATTCTTTAGCGGACAGATAAAGCAAACCGGATCAAGACCCCTAGACTGTATCACTGTCAGAGGAATGTGTGTAGGGGCAAAGCACATATACAAGTGCTTAGTACTGTCAAATTTCCAGACGCCCACAGAGACTGAAATGTGTCCTCTGCGGTAAACCATGCTATGCTCTTGCTGGGGCAAACAGCTCTGAAGCCATCCAGGCTTAAGGAGTGTCTGTCTGTCACTCAAGGGAAAGGGGGAAGCAGTCAATTCTGCAGGCAGTGAGCCTAGATGGCCACCAGGGGACAATAAAGGACCAAATTGGGACTGTGGACTAGGAAGGCAGGAAATTGACATCAGCTAGGGAGGATGATCCAGGAAAACACTCTCCCCAGGTTCCAAAGACTGAGAATACAGGACAGAAAGCTACCCAGAGCCAATCCTCTCCAAAGTCTCACTCTTGTGGATATGCCTCCAATCATCTTGGAGAGACCTGGGACCTTCCCACGAATGCTGCTGCCGAAGGAGGGGTCTACCCTGTATACATATAACCCCAGCACTCACCCCAGCTAGCACACATTTCAGGGGCTTGGAAGTTTAAGAAAGACACCCCACAGCCAAGGCACCCACGGGTCCAGCCAAGCTTTACTCCACTAGCCTCTAATGCTAAACAAAGCCCAACCCTCCCCACAGCTCCAAGGAAGCCTGACAGACAGGCCCTGCCTCCATTCTAGCTTCCTGTCCCATCCCTGTCTAGCCCTGCTCAGAGATGACAGCTCTCTACTTCCCTTGGTGACAAGGGGTGTAGCTGTTTCTACATGGAGGGACGGAGGAGTTTCCAGAGACTCACCCGAAAGTCATAAGGTGCACAGGCCTCTCACTGAGCTTATGCAAACAGTCCATAAATGCCAGGCAAGGGGAGAACGCAGTGAGGTCACCTGTAAGGTACACAGGGGTCTCCAATGATTCAGCTGCCCTGACTCATCAACCATACTCCTGTGGCCTTTTTGGTGACACAGCTGTGAGCAACCCAAATAAACTGGTTCACCAACCTAGACTTGGGTGCAATCCTTCCTGTGGTCATCCATCATCATCACATGCTTTAGCATTAGAGGACAGCCCTAGTTATCTGCCCTGGATTTCCAGGTCTTCCTTGTCTCCTTCAAGAATGAATAGACTGCACAGATTACAAAGTAGTTAGAATATTTTATTCAAAGGAAAACAATAGTACAGATTAGAGAAGGATACACTATCAAGATTGACAGCAACCATGTGACTGAAGGTGCTCAAGGGCCCGGGATATTGATTGGAGCTTTTTTCAACAGGGACTAAAGGGGAGTGGAGGATTACCAAGGCTATAGTTGGGTGTTTTTCTATTTTGATTGACAGATTATTATATAACCATTTCTCACTGTGCATGTTTCTTCCCATAATGTACCTGTTAATGATATGCATGATCAATTATACAAAGGCATAAGATGGTAAGTAGGGGGTTCTCCCTAAAAGTTCACTTTGAGGATACAGTTTGCTTTACTGCACATGCACCCCAAACCAGTTCAAGCTTGATTGGCCTTTTTACTCTCATACCCGGCATTTATCTGAGTACAAATGAACAGACTCATCTAAGTCTGATGGTTGGTAAGGGGAAGGGAACTCTACTGTGTTGTCCATTGTGGTATGCATGTGACTCAATGTAAGCAGTGGTCCTAGGTTGCTAACAGGTTGCTAAGTGCATTGTTCAGAGAGGGGTGTGTGCATAGTAAGTGCAGGCAAGGGTCTCGGGCTGCTAGGTACATTACTGGGAGAGGGGTGTGTACACAACCCATACCAAGTAGAGTCCTAGGCTGCTAACCCATTCTCTATGCTTGCCCCCTTCGGTTTGTTGATGTCTCCCTAAGAAAAGTTAAACAGTATATGGAAATGATGTCACTGTCCCCAACCTCAGAGAAACTTCTAGGTTTGGTCAGGGAGCTGTCCTGGATGGGTAAAGGCTGATGTAGAGAGAGCACATTGATATCCTTTTGATTCTTGACGCCTAAACTTGACTAGGGATGGGGAAGGGTCAGTCTTCCCATTGTACTCAAAGTCACCCGCCTGGTCAGCATCACAAGCTTTGACAGTATTTCCGGGATTTGTGGAGCTCACGCAGGACTGAGAAAACACTAGACCTGGCTGTGAGCTTTCTTCTCTGGTGTCTGGCAAGCGGCCTTTGTTTGCCACCTGCAGTGCATTCTGACAGGGTTGCAGTTCTACCCCACCCCCAAGGAGGAGCTACTGGAGTGTTTGGGGCTGAACTTCCATGCTCTGTGGTCCCTGCCCTAGGCCTGGTAAGTCTGTGTAGCTTTCACCCTGGCCTGGGCCTGCACCCCTCTTCTCCTTCCTCCAGGCCCTATCCCAGCTCCTTCCTGGCCCTGCCAAGCACAGCTCTCCCTTCTGCCCTGTCCTATCTAGTTGACCTTGCACGGCTCTCCCTGCCACATCCTGTCTCTGCTCCTACCCCAACCCAGCCACCCCAAAGATGCACACAGGGCCTTATCTATGCTTGTCCCTTTTCATCTGCCTAATCATTGGTGACATCTCTCCCTGGCAGGAAGCCACTGGGGTACAAAGAAATGATTCACACCCATCGTTAAGTTACCTTAACAAATGTTTACTGAGCATCCACCACATGGCAGGCTCCAAGCTGGTGCGAGGCAGCCCAAGAGACAGAATCTAACTCTTACCAGCTGACAAACCAGCAGTGATGGATGGCGATAAACATGATTAAAAACAAGGAAAGGTAGATGTGGTTCCGAACTATTTTCAACTCGAGCAGGAATTGGCAGCAACACTGGAACTTGAGAGGAGAAGGTGCTTGGTGGCCAGAGCCCTGTTGCCTTCTCACCCCACTGAGCCCCACTCCTATGTGGGAGGGGTACAGCACGTGCAAAGGCCCTGGGGTAATACAAGATCGCTTTTTAGGCAACTAATGGATAAATAGTGTGAATACAAGAGTGTGACACAAGATGAAATTTTGAACTTGACACATCCAAGTTACACTGATTTCTCCACAAAACTGCTGTCTTCCCACCCAAAGACTCCATTCTCCCACTGCCCAGGGTCCCATCTTTGCAACACATTTGACATACCTGAACATCCCACAGCACTCACCTCAAGCCTTTGCCCTGGGCCTCCTCTGCCACCCCCTGGCTCACATACTCCATGTGTCTTCCTGTCTCAAAGTCCTTTCTGTCTACTGAAAGTCATCTTGATACGGAGACCTCTCACCACCTGGCTCCCTCCTCTCCTCTCCTTATCTATGCGGGACACTTCCTATTCCTCTGCATAGTGGTGTGACAATTATTCATCACCACCTACTCTGTTCTGCTTGCTGCCATGTCACCAGTGCCTGGCTCGGTGCCTGGAGTGTGGGGGCCAGGCTGCTGAGAAGATTGCAGCTTGAGTTAAGTAGTCCCAGTTTTAGTCCAGAAGCAGGAAGAACCACCGAAAGTTTTAGCGGTGCTGAGATCTGCTCTGTGGTTTGTGTCTAGGATGGATGCAGCCACAGATGGAAGGAAAACTGTGAAGGTTGCTAACAAGGCATCTAAGAGTCATCCATGGAGAAGCTGGTGGCCAGGTTGGTGTGAACTAACCCTTGTGATTGCCCTTCAGGCAAGTTGAGCACTGACAAGGGACCACTGTGCTGACTGACTCGTGACCAGGGGGTGACAGTATGTGTTTACTTCTTGAAGATGAGAATCTGAAATGAGCTGCCCATATGTCTCCCTCCCTACAGGAAGAATAAGAGCCATGCTGTTAGTATGTGCTGCTCTCTGGCAGCCCACTCCTCACACTCACACTCTCAGGGGTCCCCACTCCTCACACTCACACTCTCAGGGGTCCCCACTCCTCACACACCGTCTAGCACTGAGGTGGCATGGAATCTCTCAAAAAGATGCTGAGACCAGGAATGGAGCAGGAAGTTTCTACCAGAAAGGAATATCTGTTGTTGGTTTCAGCCACCCTCTTACCTTGAGAGGAAAAGTCGCAAAACACGACAGAATCCACTAACAAGAGTTTTATTAAGATAAGGCAAAGAGACAGATGTTCACAGGCCTGCGGAAAGACACGTGAGTGAAGGGGGCCTGGGAATCATGGCACCGGCTTATAAAGGCTGGGCCGTGCCTGCGCACACAGGCCCATGTGGCTATTTTACACATGTGCATAGATCATGTGGTTGTGTTGCCTTTGCAACTGCGTTAAGCCATGGTCCTGGGCCACGCCAGGTGTTTGGCCTGGAAATGACTAGGTGGAAGTGACTAGGTCCCGCCAGGCATGCGTGGCCATACCCAACTGTGGGGGCATGTTGTGAATTCATATCACCTGTGACAGGAAGTGGGGTTGAAGCAAGGCTGTGGGAGGAGGAGCTGAGTTCCAATGGAGGAGTAGCTGGGAGTTCCACCTCAAGCTCTATAGGGAGTAGAAAGAGAGAGAGAGAGAGAGAGAGAGAGAGAGAGAGAGAGAGAGAGAGAGACACTGAGCCTGGCTTGAGCATCTGAAACCTCAAAGCTCACCCCCAGTGATGCACTTCCTCCAACAAGGCCACCTCTACTTTAATAAGGCCATGCACTCCCTATGGGGCTATGGCGATCATTTTCAGTCAAACTACCACGCTGGGCGATGTGAAAACAGGCTAGTGACTCTCTGCAGCTAAAGCCATTCCCAGAG
Organism: Onychomys torridus; assembly: GCF_903995425.1. Lineage (NCBI taxonomy): Eukaryota > Metazoa > Chordata > Mammalia > Rodentia > Cricetidae > Onychomys > Onychomys torridus. The sequence continues at coordinate 130,247,979 of NC_050447.1, read as the reverse complement.
ACATCAATAGCTAGGTGTTGTCATTAGAAATACTAATCAAAGCCTGGGCCTTGGTAGCCCTAACATCTAGGTGAGGCAACCTATCAGTCCTCAGTAGGTATGCAAGACTTTAAGAAAACAGGAAGATATATTCAATATGGCCACCCTGGGGAAAGGAACAGAGAGGTCCAGGGGCTACACACTCCCCCAGGCTGTGAGGCTTAGTTTTAAACTGAAGGCAAGAGACATGTACAACCAAGCATTTCTCCTCAAGCAAGGCTCTGCCCATCACTGCCCAGCACTGTCTTGGCTCCAGGCTCTCCGGCATACTTGTCTGGCAAGTTGTCAGAACTGTGTGAAATCTCTTTCTGGAGACACGTCCTCCTGGGGATGGCACCAGGTGACAGCTTTTTCCTTCTACCCGTGTGAGATTCCTGGGGAAATCCAGTTCCTTGGGACCTATTGTCTCAATGTCAGACAGCCAAAAGGAGGGGACCAAATGTCTCTTTAGAATACCTTCACTTCCCAGCAGTCAGGGGTGAATGCTTTCTTTGGGGGAATTTACTAAGATCTGGCTTCCCGAGACTTTCTGCTCCTGCTAGGTCTGGGAACCATCCTGTGTAAACATGCTCTTCCTCGGATGACAGCCTCTCTGCAAGCTGCAGAGAAGAGCTACAGTGAACCTGCATTTGAGACCCTGTCAGACAACCTCACAGCATCTTCTGTGTTGGGGAGATGAACATTGCGGCCATCCTGACTGGTGCCCTACCCTGTTTCGGCCACAAGCCAGCTCACAGCCCCATGAGAAGTAACAAGCTTCCTGAGTCCTGTGCTTTGTGCCTGTTGGCCAGCAGGTGTTGGTGAATGGTTCACACCCTATCTATGCCTTTGTTCCTCACAGATCATGGTAGTTGTGAGCTTCTGGGGCAGGGGCTGTTATTCACACCTGCAGAGGTGTTTTCACAATTTTAGCACTTATAGGAGGTTAATTTATCTGACCCTGACCACCAGTCTATGAGAAATGCTGGTTTCATGGCTGAAAACTCAAGTGCAGCCCGGAGCTGGCATCTACCACATCAATGCAAAGATAAAGCCAACCCTAATAGACCAGGGTCTCAATGTCACCCTGATACCCACTCATCACACCCTCTGGAGTAAGTACCAATTTTCCTTTGACTTCAGCCCCTTTTCCTGGAATCTCTGAGCTGGATTACTGCTTGCAGGGGGTGGCTGGGGTTTAAGTTTGCCAGAGCTCCCTTTTTCAGTGGTAAGCCAGTGCCAGCCTAGCATGCCAGCCTGAGTTCCCCCTGTGCTTCTCTGGCATCTGTGAAGATTTGGGTTTTTTCCTCTAAAACTCCCAAGAATGAAACAATGCTGTCATTTTTCCTGTTGCTGCAATCATACACAGGACAGGAAGTATTTGAGGAAGAGGAAGGCTTCCCCTGGCTTACAGTTTTAAAGGATACAGTCCCTCCTGTTGGAGAGACCGCAGCAGGAGGTCAGGTGGTCACAGTGCAACTGTGGTCAGGTGACCAGCAAGCGGATTGTAAAAAGGAAGTGAGGCTGGGCATAAAACCCCAAGGCCTGTTGCTGGTCATCCCCTTTCTCCAGCAAGCTCCACCTCCTCCAAGTTCCACAAATTCCCAAGACTGCACAGCAGCCTTTCAAAGAAGTGCACATGAGGGATACCTCACTTCAAACCTCAGTGGAAATCAGGGTTCTGGTGAGAATTTGGCAGGACTCCAGGTTTGGACATTTCAGCAAATTGCTCAAGCCCTCTGCTTAGCTCCAAGGAAGCCTGGTAAAATACAATAAATACTTTCTGTGTATCTACCAAGTCCTGGAGTTCAACCCTTATGTGGGCTTGAGGAGCCTATGTAGCTTCTGCGAGCTTGGCTTTCCCCATCTGTGACACTTTCCTCACAGGTCACAGGAGGCACCTGCTCAATAGTGTGTGACTGCTCCCTCACGCCGAGCATTCAGTCCTGGTGTCTGCTTCACCTAGCCCTGGGAACTTGCATGCACTCTAGTGAAAGAGAAGGTTCTGCCATCTGAGGCACGGGGTTGTGGCTAGGGAGGCTAGCAGGACTGTAGACCTCTGACTGAACAATCACACTTCCCAAAAGTATCTGTGACAGAACTGGAACACTTGAACAGTGACCCAAATGACAGCCATGCTCCTCTCCACCTCCCCACTTTGTGTCTCCGTTGCCCTCACACAGCTAAGACCGGAATAAGCAGAGAGCTCCACAATGTCCTCCCTGCGCAGGAAGAGTTTGGCTGTATCCCAAACACAAGGCAATAAGCACCTGGATGGCTATCCCAGGCAAGAAAGGGAAAGGGAATTGAGACACATAAACTACTGAGCCTGACTGGGAGCATCAGTCTGTCCATTGTGGAACACTTCACATCTAAGATAGGCTGGTCTATAGGCAGTGTTCAGCCTGAGAGGGGTGGGAGGTGATGGGGTAGCCATGTGTCACCCTGGAGGAACTGCAGGTGAGGAGAGTGAGGGCTGTGTGAGGTGGTGGCTCCGGTCCAAGGTGATGTTTCCTTCTGGCCTCGTGTGCACTTTCTGCAGAGGCCAGCACGCTGATATCTGTAAAACAGCTGGCACTGGGTATTGTTGTTGTCAGAACTCTGCTGCCGTGGCCACCACAGCCACTGTTTGTCTTTGTGTGGATGGTGGAGAGGCCAGTACCTTCCTGGTCCCTGCTGTTCTGTTAGTGCCATCCTGCTCCATCTGTGCCCACTGTTTTTGGTTCTCTCAAAGGTCAGAAAATCTGAGAGAGAACGGTGTGCTAGGCAGTGTGAAGAACTGTTCAAGGTCTGCCAAGGGCATCCTAGAGATGGGGGCAGCTGCAGGTAGTGAAGGAATTGGCTTGATTCTGGCCCTCGCCCTTAGGTCCTCTCCTCAGCAGCAGTTAGGTTTTGAACCTTCCACTGTGTGAGCACACAGCCTTCTTCCATGTCAGAGGATGCAGGACCAACGTGCTATCTTGGAGGCAGTGAACAGTCTTCTCCAAAGAAATGCAATCAGCTATGCCTGGATTCTGCTCTTCCAAGCCTCTAGAACTGCAGGAAAGCAAATGCTTCTCCCTTATAAATTACCCGTCTTGTGTATTTTGTTATAGCAGCACCAAACAGACAGGAACAAAGCAGCATGTAGCAGACTGGTGAGACACTGAGAAATCTGGTCTGCTGTCCACCTGGGATTTCAGGGAGGGGACGGGGAGGGGCGGGGGGCACCAGTACCAGCTGTGGGTGGCACGATTTGTCGGGGACTCTGGACACATATCCCTCCTTTGTAACTCCCTAGATTTCTTGTGTGTTTTGTCCTCATGATGAATGGGACACCCTGCAGGCCATGAGGGAAGACCAAGGAGGAACAAGTGCTTCTGACTCCCCTCACGCCGTATCTCCTTGGCATAGCCCACGACCAACACATTTCTGCTTCTTTCTGTTGTATGGGGTGAGTGAGTTTAAACTAAGAAGGAGGGCTTTCTAACTGAACCCAGTGTTAACCTTTGACCTTCAGACCAGGAGGCACCGTGGTGATGGGAGAGGGCTCTAGGGACCGGTGGTGTGTTTATTACTTATACAACAGAATCAAACAATTCAAATAATTACTACTGTTCTCTAGGTGCTGGGGCTATGGACTGACCAACAGGCCCCCAAACATATGACATAAAGAACAATGGGTGGACCAGCCAAGTCCCTGAATCAGGTTGTAAAGGTAATGTTGGTATCAATTAGCAGTAAAGATATAAGATTATGGAGGTGGCTGCCCTAGTTTGGGCCAGCTAAGGGCTCTAAAGACAGATGCAAAGGGCAATGGGTGACAGTGGCCAGAAGCAAACCAGTGATTCCCTCTCAGGGAAGCATTGGCAGGTCACTGTTAGCTAGTAAACTTTTCAAATTTGGATTGCTTAAGTTCCTATGCATACAGCCTTATTATATATTATATATAATATATATTACATATATTATATATATATATTTTTTAAGGTTTATTTATTTATTATGTATACAGTGTTCTGTCTGCACATATCCTTGCAGGCCAGAAGAGGGCACCAGATCTCATTACAGATGGTTGTGAGCCACCATGTGGTTGCTGGGAATTGAACTCAGGACCTTTGGAAGAGCAAGCAGTGCTCTTAACCTCTGAGCCATCTCTCCAGCCCTATATATATTCTTATACAGATTAAATTTGAGGTAAAATGGGCTTCTGAGGAAAGCTCTCCCCTTTGCTAGAAGTGTCTGCTCAGAGGAAGCACAGTGGAGGGCAAATCTAAGCCTTGTGCTGAAAACAAGACATTGCTTTCCCTGGCCCACTGTATTCCTGCTTCCTTGACTATTCTAATCAAACATCTTTTAAAAATAAACATTTATTTATTGGTGTATGTGCATGTGTGCATGAATTATGTAAATGGAGACAAAGAACCACTTGCAAGAGTCAGTTCTCTCTGGGGATAGAACTCAGGTTGTCAGGCTTGTTCAGCAAGCGCCTTTACCTCCTGGGCTGTGTCATCCCCACCCCAGCCCCACCCCTCACCCCAACCCCAGCTAATTACATTCTCGACTGACTACTTGGTCCACTACTATAGCCAGTCTGAGTCTGAATCCTCCCCTTTCTGGACCGTAAGTACCAAGACCTGGAGGAATTCAGAGGCAGGGGATGGGGGGCAGACAGCAACTTGACAGAAGCCAGGAAAAGTTACTGTCGGCAACTGGCCATGTGGGACTAGTGCCCAAACCTCTCGGGATCTTCCCTCTGGTTAGTGTCATGTTCAGGCTACTATACCCCAACACAGTGGAACATGAGGAGGAGGAAGCAGAGCTAGAGCAGGAACAAGGATCCTGGAGATGGGGCTGGCTCAGCCAGACACATCTGAGAGCAGAGAATGAACAATTCAAATCACAACTTAGAAACCAGGAGAGGGGACTTGACACATTCCATTCTTTTAGTTCTTGTCAAAGTGTGACCTTGTCCTCTCCATGATATCTCTGTTCCTCCTCCCTAGCCATCTGGGAGAGAGTGGATGTTGGAAAGAAGGGGACATATTTGAAAACCTTATCTGTTCCTGAGGTCAACCCAAGGCAATATTTCACAACAGGAAGACATGGAGCTATTTTTTGAAATTGCACAGCAGTGCCTGTAGGTGCTGTGGTTTCTGGCAGCATCTTGAGCTCAAGCAGGCTGCTTTCTGGGACAGTGACACTTCAAATATCATGCTAGATAGATGGGAAGGAAACAGGCCTCGGCACGGTTCTGGCACTTCCTTCACCTGTCCCTCTAAGCATGTCAAAGGCCTCATTTCTGGGATGTAAACTAGGAACCGCACCTTTCTGTTAAGTGTCTGCCCCAGAACACCTACCCTGGCCAAATGCACAGGGTGCAGTGCAGATCAGATGATATCATGGCCTAGAAATCTGGAACCCAGGACCTGGTCTCTGTGCCTGTTGCAGACACAACCTCTCATAGGCTGTAACCTTTCCCAGATTTCTTTGCTCAGAGGCAAAGTAATAATTCAGGGGTTCCACTTAGTTTTTTTATGATTATATTTATGTAGCATTTTTGCTCTCTCATAGTAGGGGAATAAAAGCATCTTAATATGAACCACAAAAGTAACGATTATAAAACCTTATCTAATAACAGATGGAAAATAGGAAGGTTTGGCTGGCTATCAATGAGGGTTCTTCCCAGCTCCTTGGAGGCAGCCCACACCAGTAATAATATCAGGACTCTAAAGACATATGTTAATGGTTATAGCTTGTCTCCATGGACAAAATCCATGCTGGCTCTAGGGATATCTGCAAGATGACTATTCTTAATTTATAGATGATCCCTTTCCACTCTAAGGGGTCTTCAAGATGACAAAAGAGTCAGGAGTTTGGTAAAGCCACCATGAGCTTCTGACAGAGTTCCATGATGCTATCAAACAGCCTAGTACTTCCCAGCCTTAGGCAGAAGGGCTGGAGGAGGACAGTGCTCAACCTGCACACCCAAAGGTCTGTTGGCTCAGCTAGCGACCAACCCAGTTACCGAAGAAGAGATGAGATGGACACTGGATCTCCCCAGCAAGAACAGGCTTCCACAGTCCTAGAAGACACATCCTAGGCCTGACTGGGCTCCTGGGAATTTCAAAGACTGATTCCCAGGGTCATTCTAATAGGTTTCAAGAGTTCTAGAGAAGTTCCAGATCTAGGACACCATGGTGGGGTTGGGCGAAGGGTAGAGAGTGAGGCAGAGACTGAGGCAGAGCCCGGGGTGGGGGTGGGGTGGCACGGGACTGCCATTGTTGAGAGTCCATGGTTCTTCCAGAGGACAAGATGCTTGTCTTTGTAACAAAGTAAGGCTTAGGAGCTGGGCTGGAGTCTCCAGCACTGTTCAGCGGCACCAGCATGTAGCATGAATCTCAAAGAGTTCTTATTAATAAAAACAAACCTGAGGCCAGTTATTGGTGTGATTGCTGGAAGATCAGAGAAGCAGAACAAGCCACAGTTTCCTCACCTCACCAGTCCCTCAGCTGGTCCTGTTTCCTCAGACTGGAAGCTTCTGAGTCCTCCTCCTAATGGCTCTCAGTTGGACTGTGCTGCTCCAAAGCCCGAATACTTCTCCATCCAAATGCTTAACTAACTAAAATGTTTAACTCCTTAGTTCCTGGCCCTCACGCCTTATATACCTTTCTCTTTCTGCCCCTACTCCCTGGGGTTAAAGGTTGGGTTTCTGGGATTAAAGGCGTGGGTCACCATGCTTAGCTGTTTCTAAAGTGGCCTTGAACACACAGAGATCCACCTGGCTCTGCCTCCCAAGTGCTGGGATTAAAGGCGTGTGCTACCACCGCCCAACTTCTGCTATGGCTTACTCTTTCTATTTTCTAGCCACCATTTTTGGCTTTGTTCTAGTGGCTGTCTGTTCTCTGACCCCAGATATGTTTATTTCGGGGAACACACAATATTTCAGGGAACACAATACCCACCACACCAGCACATTGGCTTCCAGGCATCTTTCAGAAGTAGAGGATGATGTCTCTCCTAGCTTTGAAGCAGAGTCTCTTTCGACAGCTTCTCTCATTATACAGACAATGCTGTTTTGTCTACAGTTCTGCTCACACAGTTCATCTCAGGTCACAGCACTCTGTGAACATCACAAACGACCCCGTGCACACCGAGCAGTATGTCAGCTATTCTGTGTCAGACACTAAGGGTAGGTTAACAGCATAGAACACATAACATGAAAGAGCTTCCTATGTACTGCCTGTGCACCAAGCTCTGCCAAAGCCCTGGACATCGAATCCATACCCATCTTAGGCAGATTTAATATTGCCTCTCCTTTACAAGTGAGAAAATAAGGTCAGCTTATCTAAAATGACACAGCTCCCAACTGCAGAGCCACACCTTCTAATCCAGATGCTGAAATGGTGACTTTGTTGCATTAGACCACAGAGGAGGGTACATACAGGCAGATAACATCATGTTTAGGCGCCGTGAAAAGATGGTATCAGGGCTCTAAGAACTGAGAGAATGAATGCAAGGATGAGAACAGCCAGACCCCAGACGATGTGTAGTTAGAGCTAAGACACGATGCACCATTTACACATTAGTTTGTCCGGTGGGGTTTAGGCTACAGCAGAGGCAAGTAAGTGCAGAAGTCTCACTGTGGGGGAGAGGTTGGCAGGTTTACACCCAAGGAATAGGAGGAATCAGTGTGACTGATCACCCATTTACAGCCAGAAATAAAGATAAGGATTTGTAGGGTCATTCTTATTCAATAAATATGCCTGGATCTACATCACACAGGCATTATACTAAACCCTGGTACCTCTATGTGAATTGATATAAACACAACCTTTGCCCTTATGGATCTTATATTCTATGAGATGAAAAGTTGCCTCCCAACCTTACCTAGTTGGTGAAGGCAAAGGGTGACTGACATGTTCTCTCAGTGTCACACTGCAGTGTCCCAACAGAACTACTCAAGAATGAGCCAGTTGTTTAGAATAATGTATCGGTGTTTGGCTTTGCCCTCCCCAGTAGTTACAAAATCAGAGGGCCATTAGATTGTTAGAAAGATAACATCAGTAATTAGCTTTGTCATCCTGTAGAACAATAGCAAATTCTGTCTGTCCCACTGTGTCTATTTCCTATTGTTATCACGAGCTTAATGACTGAAGCCAATAGCAATCATACAGTTCTGGATGTCAGAAGTCTGGTGCAGAGCCAAGCAGGCTAAGGTTAAGGTGTCTTGTGCCTTTCTGGAAATTCTAGGAAGAAATCTACTTCCCATCATTCTAACTAAAAAAAAAAAAAAATCAGTTTCTTGCAGGTATTGTGGTATTGCATGGTCCTTTGTTCTGGCCTGCTAGTCCCCTCCTCCATCTTCACAGCAGGTACCAGTAGGTCAGAATGGTACCCCTTCATCCTCACAGTAGGTCAGCATTGTTCTGATCTACCCCTGCCTTCCTTTCCCACTTAAGAAGACTTGTATGGTCCAACTGATCATACTTAGACGATTTAAGACCCTTTTTATTATAGGATCCTCAGCCAAGAAAATCTGCAAAGTAATTATACTGTGAACCTGCCAGGTACCCGGCTCCAGGGGTGAGGGTACTGACATCTTTGGTGGTCATTTTTTCAGCTTTCCACGGTATGCAACAACCACTATATTTCAGAAGACATGTCTTTGTAAACTAAATAGCTCCATTTCCTCAAAATGGAAACTGACCAGAAATAAAGTAGTGAGCATCAGGATAAGGTGACTCCTCCTGGGAACACGTTCATTTCTCTAAGTAGATTGACAATCTGACAGCTTCCCAGATTGATGACTCAGTTAGTCCTTGACACAGACCCACACCGTATCTGTGTGTTTTTAACTTTAGAGGACTGAAGTCATTACAGTTGTCAGTTTGGAGGCTTCAGTGAAACCTGTCTGCACCAATTAAAATGTGCTCAAGGAAGTGCATTGTGTGGTGTTGCAGCTGACACAGCTATTTTGGCTCCTGGCCTGGATCCCAAACCGGCTCTTTCCAGCGTCCCCGCTTTCTCTCTCCATCTTTCTCTTGCTTCCACTTCCCGCCTCTGTTTTTATTTGGATCCAGCTTCAGTTCTGGTCTTTGTTTATGGCTGATCAATTACTTACCTTCTGTAGGCTACAGTGACTGGGACTCAGGTGTCACTGCTCATCTGGCAATCCCGGATGGGATGAGAAATGGTCAAAAGTCTAGATTGTTGGCTGTTTCCATTCATCTTCTGACTTCTGACCTCCAGGACTGTGTGGTCATCTGTGACACAAAGAGTAGCCTTTCAGATGTGGGCAGTGAGCATGCTCAGCTCCTGTCCGTTCTCCTCTGAGTCTCCAGGAGGGAAGCTCAAGGTTGTACACCTACATGCATGTGATCGGGGCAAACTTTATTTCTGTGTGTGTGTGTGTGTGTGTGTGTGTGTGTGTGTGTGTGTGTGTGTAGGAGTGTGCATGTGTATGTGTGAGTGCATGCATGGATGAGTGTATGTGTGTGCATGTGTCTGTGAATGTGTGTATGAGTGTGTGTGTGTGTGTGTGTGTGTGTGTGTGTGTGTGAGAGAGAGAGAGAGAGAGAGAGAGAGAGAGAGAGAGAGAGAGAGAGAGAGAGGCTTTTCCTGGAAGGCATTAATAAATTAGAATATGATATCTCTTAATTAATTGGCTCATAGAGATTTTAAGTACTTACATTAATCTAATATTCCTAGAATTTCCCTCCAATTAAAGAAACTACACTTCTAATATATTAAATGAGCCAGGTTTAGAAAATCCTTGAGTTTGTTAAGGAATCACAGAAATACAAACAAAGTAATCTACATCAGGCAGGTTTAATGGCTTTTGATGAAACAATGGTTGTATGTAATTTTTGGGGTTCTCAATGGGGAGTATAATACATTTTGGGGGGCGTTTCAAGACAGGGTTTCTCTGTGTAATAGCCTTGGCTGTCCTGGAACTCATTCTGTAGACCAGGCTAGCCTTGAACTCACAGAGATCTGCCTTCCTCTGCTTCCCAAGTGCTGGGATTAAAGGAGTGTGCCACCACCACCTGGCCGATAATACAACATTTTTTAAAGTAAGGTTTGATTTCTTTTTCTTGAAGAGACTAATCTGAATTTCTTAAACTTTCTAATAATTACCAGATTAGCTAATATTGTTCATATGTTATATTTAGGATCGAGGAATGTAAAATTTTCAACTAAATTGAGTTATTCTAAAATAAATTGAGCTGCATAATACTGACAACCTTTTATATCAATTTTGTTTGCTGAATACCTGCTTGAATGTGGCTTTCAACTTTTTAAACCATATGCCAATTTAAAATCAAATTAATTAATGGACAATCTTTGGTTACCTGGGTAATTTCTAAGTAAAATTGAATATAAAAATCTTGGTTAATGATCTTGGTCTGAGTATCTAAGTAACTATGATTATATGTCTCTCTGTGTTACACAGTGGCCATACCTTTGGGTCCTATGGAACCAAAGTTCCTTTTTGCTACATGGAGAAAGTGTTGAAGACACACTAGTGACTGTTGGGAGTCACAGTCTACAATCCCCTGAGCTTTGGGGTTTGTATAATTGATAGCATTTGATGGGGAATTGTCAACTCCCCCCCTCCTTCCTGTCTTCCCGTCTCTTTCTTTCCTCCTTCCCTCCCTCCATTCCTTCCTCCTTCCTTCCCTCCCTCCATTTCTTTCTCCCTCCTTCTCTCCCTCCATTCCTTCCTCCCTCCTTTTCTTCCTCCTTCTCATCCTCCATGCTCTTTCTTTAAGATGGAACTCATCTGCAGGTTTTAAGAAAGTTGGACTACAATGTGGCTTAACAGCAAATGCCCCCGAGTTTAAGAAACAGAAGAACATGAGAATCTGTACTTTAGGGTCTGATATTATAAGAATGAGACTTGGATCTCCCTGTTAAAGTGATAAATGGATCCAGATGTGGTGGTTCATATCTGTAATCCCAGCACTCGAACACTGAGGCAGGAGGATCACCAAAAGTTAATGGCTAGCCTGGACTATATAGTAAGTTCCAGACCAGGCTAGGCTAAGAGAGAGAGACCATATATGTGCTTATGTATTGATCATGTGGTAACTTGATCTGAAGGCATTTGGGGCTCTTATGGGAGCAAGACAAGGCTATTTTGTGCATCTGTTTATCTACTAGATGGTAAGAATTCCAGTTCTCACCGGAACGGTTTTCTGTGCTTCATGACTTCATCATGCCCTTGACTACTAATGAGCTAAGGTTCCAGGAATTTCTGCCACCTTCTTCAATACTCATCAAATATGGCACAGTCTAATTGGCAGGCAAGCTATTGCTACAGTCATGAGTGCACAGATCTCTCCTAATTCATCACTTAGCCATTCTGAAACCAGAGCAGAATTTATAGGGAAAAGTCAGAGTACCTTTCATATCTAAGAGTCTTTTGATGTCTCAAAGTTACCATGGGAATTCACAAATATTTGTTTTGTAATCTTAGAGAGAAAGAAAATCTAGAAAGAATTAGGTCTGCTTTGGGTATTTGTAAGTTGATTTGATGTTGTTATAAGAGCTGAAAAACAAAAACTTACTTGTCAAATAAAAGAGTAAGTGTATGTGGATAAAATATCACCAGTGTTTAAGAAGGAATAAACTTCACAGAAGATATTGGGAGATCCTAGACATTTTTTAATACTTTCACTGACCACAGTGTGTCCCTGTCCAAGACAGAACATCAATTAGATTCTTAGAAAATGAATATTGGATCCCAACAGATAATCTAGCCCTCCTCCATTTGGATTGTATTGTCATATTTTGCTTTCTGTTGTTGTGATAAAGTATCATGACCAAAGGCAACTTGAGAAGGGAAGGGTTTATTTAGCTTACAGGTAACAGGCCATCATCAGGGGATGCCAAAAGGACACCCAAGAGAAACTTGGATATAGAGGCCATGGAGGAGTCCTACTCAGTGGCTTGCTCCTTGGCTTGCTAATCCTGCTTTCTTATATAATCCAGGACCACATGCTCAATGATGGCACTCTCCACAGAGGGCTGGGTCCTCCCACATCAGTCCTTTATCAAGAAAATGCCTCACAGACTTGCCTAGAGGCCAATCTAGGAAATGGAGACATTTTCTTAATTAAATTTCTCTTTCCCATGACTCCAGGTCAGTGGTTCTCAATCTTCCTAATGTTGGGACCCTTTAGTACAGTTCCTCATTTTGTGCTGACCCATAACCATAAAATTATTTTCATTGCTACTTCATAATTGTAATTTTGCTACTGTTATGAATCATAATATCAATACCTGATATGCAGAATATCAGATATGCAACTCCAAAGGGGGTCTCAACCCACAGTTTGAAAACTCCTTGCTGTGTCAAATTGATTAAAAAAAAAAAAACTAACCAGGACAATTATTCACTACAAATAGTGACCCTCAGTCATACACTGCTTCCTCTAGATGATTTCACTGTCCTCTGAGCTTTCATGAAGTCCACAGACCTCCAGCAACTTCAGGGAGGAAGCACAGGCTTGAGTTTCTAGAAAAGGATGACCCTGGGTACCAGTCATGACTGAAGTGTCTCACCCACCTTCTTGGTGTGAGCCTCAGAGAGTAAGACTGCCTTCATTTAGACTGTGCCAGGGACTGGTCAGAACTTGAAGGGTTCTTTAGTCTAGACAGTGTTTCTCAACCTTCCTAATGCTGTGGTCCTTTAATACAGTTCCTCACCTTGTGGTAGCCCCCAACCATAACATTATTTCATTGCTACTTCATAACTGTAATTTTGCTACTGCTATGAATCATAATGTAAATATCTGATTTGCAGGATATCTGACATGTGACCCCCAAATGGTCATGACCCACAGGTTGGGAACTGCTAATCTAGAAACAGTTCCATGGAAATCAGCTGCTTATCCATGGATTAGTGGGATAAAAGTCACCATAGAGGACAGAGCTTATTCACAGGAGAAAGCTAACAGTCACTCTGTGTATTTGTTAATACCCTATTTCAGGCAATGTGTGAAGAAGTACAATCTGCTATGGGAACCTGAAACCACAAGGCTTGTGATGGTACCTGAGTCACCAGCACCCCAGAACCTGAAGGCTCATGACTTCACTTAGATAAATGCTCCACTTTGCACCATGGTACAGTTATTTGCAAAGGTTTAGTCGAAATTCCATTCTATTCGTTCTGAGATTGACTGTCATCAGTCACCTGTGCAGCTAAGGCGCGATCTGGACAGCCATGAAGACCGGCTGCCTTTAAACTATGAGAAGCCATGCTTGAAAGAGCCATGGTTAGCTGTGGGCTCAGTGTTTACAGACGCTGGAGGCCATAGAACCTGGGCATCCTCTAGACAGTGAAGTGCCTGTCAAGGCATTGCCTGTGCCACCAGCTGGACACTCAGGGATTTGACTTCTAGCTTTGGGATTAGATGATCAAATAATGGAGTCTGTAAAGCCCAGCCTCAGACACCTCCACGAAATTTCCAGACAGAAGTCAAATCTCTGGCCTTGGGAGTTTCTCAGTCCATATGATGAAGGGTAATTTTATGGTGACTTAAAACCACTTTTGAAAATCATCAGACTAATACAGAATGAGACCAGCCATTTTCCATGACTGAGAATTGTCTATGAAGATTATCTATGATCAAAAACAGGAGGACTGTTAACAAAATAATCTTTTAAAACTTAGAAATAAGGCTGAGAGGCAGCATCATCTTCCCCTACATTACAAGATGTCTGTTTGACAGACATCTGTGGGGATTCATGAGTGACATGTGAGTGGATCTGTGTTTAGTTTCCCCCACGCACAATTAGACACTGAGTTATATGCAGCATGTAGATCTCATCTGGTTAAAAATAAATTAATAGAGGTTATAGTTTATTGTTTTCAAATTCTTCTAGTTTTCTATCTAACAGTGAGGTTATTTCAGAATGTTCTTTGTGGCCAACTGTCTATCTCCTGTTTTTCAAAATAAATTCTTAAGCACACTTAGCATCTTAGGGGCCTCTCATTATTTAGTTAATAATCTTTGGCACATAGTCATTCTGTATTAAATGAGCCATGCTATTTATTGTTCAAAAATTGCAACTGGATACAAGTTCCCTGGAAAGATGGAGAAGGTGGTAGATGCTCCTCTCCCCCTGTTTGCAGCCATCCAATCCCAGCGTGTGCACTGCCCTGATCCTAACTTAATTACTGGTACTGTCCTCTCTCTCTGTCTCCTTCCTCTCTGCTTAGCCACTGGACAGTAGAGATGGACTGGCCACTCTCTTTCCAGGCCTCTTGTGAACTATACCCAAGAGCTGGAGGTCTCACCTCCTGAGGAGACATCTCAGGGTGCCTCAGGCTGTTTTGCACAGAGAGGCCCAAGGGGGAGCTACTCTGCCATCTTGCCCTACAATGCACTCTGTGGCACCTACTTCTGACCGTCTGTTTATTGTTTGTCCAATGTTTTTTTGCCCGTGACTTATTTATTCATCTGCAGACACTGGTTCCAGAGCCACAGTGGCAGGGTTAACTAATTAGGGGACACATCGAAGGCTGCTGTGAACTCCTGCACCCCAAGCATGACTTTCGGACCCAGGCGGACACTGACCTGTGTCGCTAGCAGGGGTGATCAACTAGCATTGTCCTTCAGCAGCTGAACTTCTTATTCTCAGACTGCAGCACTCACTGCAAGGATTCATCCAGGAGTCAGTCCAGGCTGCCTGTGCTCTGGGGTCTTCCCCTTGTACCTTCCTCCATAGTTGCCCTGGACATTGGCATTCCATTTGCAGGTAGATAGAGGAGGGGGCTGAGGGAGGGTGAGTGATTTCCTGGCCAGGCCTAGAAAGTTATGGTCCATAGATGTCCCACAGGTTAGAATACAGCAGTAAAGTTGCACTTTATTGAAACGGAGGCTGGGAATCTGTCCAGCCATATTTCTAAGAGATGAATGTGTCCAATTGTTCCACATGGACTTTCACGTCTACACGTGCCATACACTTGGGGAACAGGAACTTCATTCCACACAGGGTCAGTCTTCCTTCACAGAAGAAAAACAATGCCAAGTTTGACATTATCTTTTCCATGGAAGAATAGTTCCAAGCTGCCCTCCGCCTTCCCAAATTTGTGTTTAAGTGGAAGTCCTGCATCCAGAAATGCCAAATTTCCATCAGTTTATAATACTGTATAAAAACTCCTAGGTCGATATCTCTGCTATAAGGAGTAATATGGTACAACCAGTACCATTGACAAATCCCGCCACTCAGCTGGGCCCACACTCTGCATTTCCTCAGGTTTTGGCTGCTAACTGTAGTCATCTATGACTCAAAGGCCACATAGACAGAAACATTGCTCCTTTTCAACAGTTACAGCTTAGTCATAATCCTGGGGCTTTTGTCAGAATCACGGCAAGTTACTACTGACAGACTGGACATTCTTTTCCAAAAATGTCCAGGGCATTTTCTAGAAATATTACTGCAAACACTTGGGACTTATCAAGTGTGGGTGTAGAAGCCTGCATGTCCCTTTAGTAGTGCTTGATGACAATACCATGGGTGCTATGGCTCCGGGGCTACTCTCTGCTGTTTGACTTAATGCACCTGGTTGCATTGCAAGCTCAAGCCTTTGCTGCTCTGACTCCACTGCGGTAGGCTCAGATCTGCAGCCCAAACAAATCTTGTCTCCCTGAAGTAAAACAAAACAAAACAACAAAAACCCTTAAAACACAAAAGTCAGGGCATTTTATAATAGTAACAGGAAAACTGTGCTACCTTTGGGATTCTGTTCTTTAAGCCCCGGGGATGTTGTCTGGTTTCTAGGAAAATACAGACTTCCCTGGCCTGATCCTTGACGAGGATGCACAGCTACCACAGTTGGTGTCACCGTCACAGCATCTGGACAGCCAGGCACCACACAGAAAAAGGCACTTACAATGGTCCCTAAAATTCCTACCTCCCATACAGTTTTTACCAAGTCTTTGGAGCCACAAGGTTGGTTCCTGGTGCTGTTTCCAGCCACATGGGTAGGCTAGGTGCCTCAGTGCATGCAGCCATAGATATTTCATTTTATACCAAATATACTACCAGGTGGGGCAACCGGAAGCGGCAGTGGACCACGAGTCTTTCATACTCACTAACCTGTAAACTTGTTTTGAAGCATTAAGGCTTTGTGTTCCAATCTGTATGGAGATGAAGATCCTTCCACAATACCTCACCTGCCTTCCAAGTAAACACTGTCATGTTGATGTTGTTTGCTTGGACAATTATTTCCCAATAGAGAAGGAAGTCATAGTTTTCAATACCATGAAACTCAGCCTTAGTGGCCAGAGTAAGTCACGACAAACTAAGTCATGTTCCTCCCACAACAGCTTCGTAGTTATAGAATTTGAATGTACAAACTGTGCTGAATGACAGGAAAGAGAGGGGTCCTTGCAGTCACCCAGAACACATCTTCACCACCCATGGTAAGGAGAAAGGCCCAGAAATGTCTCTGTGGGTTTTCAGAAATATTCATAGACTTTATGCCTCACGTTGAATAAGATTTATGCTAATCATGATTTTGTAGTAATATTTCACGGTCATAACATTAATATTTTAAGTCATAAATTTATCCAATAAGTATATACTAAATATATAAGTATATTGCTTCTAGCCATCTCATATTGCTCTTTTCTTAAAATAACACTGTTTTATTACTGTAAGGAATTTGGGGCATGTTCCCTTCCAGCCATGGAGAAAGAGAAACCAGGAAATGTAAGTGTGAGTGACCTCACAGTATTTGAGAAACTCTAGTTTTCCTGATCGAAATTCAGTGTCTGTCTCCCCAGTGTCTAGTGTCCCAAGACAGGACACTAGTCACCCTGTTCCCCTCTCACTGAGCCCACCACTATCTAG
Source organism: Onychomys torridus (assembly GCF_903995425.1). Classification (NCBI taxonomy): domain Eukaryota; kingdom Metazoa; phylum Chordata; class Mammalia; order Rodentia; family Cricetidae; genus Onychomys; species Onychomys torridus. The sequence goes on along the minus strand of NC_050447.1, from coordinate 130,231,113 downwards.
CACTTATGACAAAACTAAAGTGAATGTGTGTGTATGTGTGTGTGTGTATTGTTTGTGTGGTGTCTGTCTGTCTGTCTGTCTGTCTGTCTGTGTGTGTGGTATGGTGTGTGTGTATGTGTGTGCATGCATGTGTATTATGTGTTTGGTATGTGTGTGTGTGCGCGCGTGCATGTGCGTGTGCGTGTGTGTGTGTGTGTGTGTGTGTGATGTATGTATGTGTGTATGGTGTGTGTGTGCGCGTGTGTGATTGTGTGTGTGTGTGTGTGATGTATGTATGTATGTGTGTATGGTATGTGTGTGCGTGTGTGATTGTGTGATGTGTGTTCACTGGGTGGCAGGTCACAAACTAAAGCAGTTTATGCTGGAACCAGCTGGAGTGTCTCCTGTTTGGATGTTTAGATTCCCCTGTTTAGATTTAGATGCAGAGTCAGAAGGGAGGTCAGTGTGGTTTTACTGCCTGTTTTGTGAGGACGAGACTAACTGTGGGTGCTGGACCCCAGCGTCATCAGAGTACCTGTGATGGGGGCACAAGGCACCCAGCTTTATTGTTTAGAAACATGTTCATTAACATACTCACCTAATTAGCATTTTCTTGAACTAATTGGGAAAGAAAATCCATTTTGAGCATTCATTTTATTTGCTTTTTTGGCTCATGTCCCTGGAAAGGAAGACTCCCCTGTTTTAATTACACACAGTTGGGCCTCAGGCTTGCCAGCCACAGCCTCCTGGTGTCTGAATGCTTTGTCACTACAATGGAATTAATTTATGGACGGAGCTTATTTCTACCTGCTGTCACAACCAACCTCACTGTGCTGTGCCATGTACAAACACATTTCATGGCTCATTTCAGCTCCTAGACACCCTCTAAGCTGACGGAAAGCAGAGAGAGTGGCATGAGGGTTTGGGGATACCCAACAAGCTACATTTCTCTGCACGTGAGTGACCCCTCTGTCCACTCACAACTGGAGGTGACTGCCTTATAACAAGGGGCTTTGGATTTTCCTGTTGATCATACCCTTCCTCATCCAGCAACTCCAGAAGGGTGGGGTCTTTCCTTGAGTTCTACCCTGAGCTTCAAGGTCAGGAGGTATTTTCTAGCCACAGCTCTTACTGTTGTGGGCTATTCAGAAAACTCTGAGTTTTGCTCACAGTAGACAGCTGCTGTGGAATAATCCTTTTGTACATAGTGAAGATGTGCTGCTCTCATTGGTTTAATAAGGAGCTAACTGGCCAGTAGCTAGGCAGGAAGAGGTTAGGCAGGAGAGTCAGACTAAGAGAAGGCTGGGAAGAAGAGGGGTGGAGTCACCAGCCAGCCAGAGAGGAAGCAGCATGGCCTTTACAGAGGAAAGGTAACTGAGCCATGTAAAAGAACATAGATTAAAAGATATGGGTTAATTTAAGTTGCAGGAGGTAGTTAGTAACAAGCCTAAGCTATTGGTTGAGCACTGATAATTAATAACAGGTCTCTGTGTGATTATTTGGGAGCTGGCTTTCAGGACAAAATCCACCTACAGACAGCTACATAATGAAAGTTGTGCTGAACTCTGACTAGGAAAATGGAATTAATTACAGAGAAGAGGGGGATGCTTCTACAGACATGAAGTGAGTGAAATGTATGAAAATGAGTGACCCAAAACTTAAGAGTCCACCCAGGACAGAGAACATGGGACACTTGAATTTCTGGGTCTCAGAATGATTACTCACTCAGAATGATTACTTTCAGCCCTACCTATTTGACTGCAAGTTTCATAATTTCATTTTTCTTAACGGCTGAATACTATTCCATTGTAAAAATATGCAGTGTTTTTATTGTCCATTTATCAGCTGATGTACATCTAGTCTGGCTATTTCCTGGCTATTGTGAATAGAGCAACGAACGTGGATGAGCCCGTGTCTGTGTGGTAGGATTTGGTGTCCTCTGAGTATGTGCTGAGGAGGGGTACAGCTGGCTCCCACAGTTGATCTAGTTCCAGCTTTTTGTTGTTGTTTGGCTTGAGACAGGATCTCACCATGTGACTCTGTCTAAACTGGAATTCACTATGTAGACTTGGCTGACTTTGAACTCACAGTGATCTGCCTGCCTCTGCCTTATGTACTGGATTAAAGGTATGTACTAGCAGGCCTGGTTTATTCTATCTTTTTGAGGAACACCCACGCTGATTTCCATACTTGTAACACTAGTTCACACTCCTGTCAGCAGTGAGTAAATGTCCCCTTCCCCCACACTCACAACAGCACCTGCTGCTGTTTGTTTTGAGCTTAGATGGTCTGACTGGGGGAGACAGAATCTTAAAGCATTTTTAATTTGCATTTCCCTGGTGGCTATGAACATTGAACATTAGAAAAAATACTTCTGAGCTGTTTGTATTTCTTCTTTTGAGAACTCGTTTTACTTTCATACCAATTTTATTTGGGTTGCTTCTTTTATTGATGTTTAGTTTGTGGAGTTCTTTGTATATTCTAGACATTAGCATCTGTCAAATGCATAGCTGCTAAGGACTTTCCTGTCCTGGGGGCTGCCTCTTCACCTGACTGGTGCTAGCTTTGAAACTTTGGACATGTGTGTTTAAATGGAGTTCCCATAGAAAGGAGCAAGAAAGCGGCCATGGAGAGAGGGAGCATTTCAAAGGAAGGGAGATAGAATGCAGGTGTATAAAGGGAGAATGAGGAATAATAGAACAAAAGTGGGGTTGGGGTGGGAGGGGTTTCGGAGGATGTGCAGTAGAGGGAGTGGGGGAGGACTGTCACTGAAGACATTTGAAAAGCCACATGGAAGCCTACTACTAAATGCACACACACACACACACACACACACACACACACACACACACACATACACACATACACATAGAGGGGAGAGAGAAGAGAGAGAGAGAGAGAGAGAGAGAGAGAGAGAGAGAGAGAGAGATTAAAAGGAGTTATCCTATTGCAAGGCAGACAAGACCTCTCTAGATACCATAAGCTGTTAAGAAGTTCAGTACCAAACTAGGCCCGCTGAATATGGGTGACAGTTGTGTGGCTTGATCTGTTTGTGGGGTTCCTGGCAGCAGGGCCAGGACTTATCCCAGGTGCATGAACTGACTTTTTGGAGCCCATTCCCTGTGGTGGGATACCTTGCTCAGCCTTGATACAATGGGCAAGGGCTAGGCTCTCCTTCAACTTGGTATGCCAGACTTTGTTGACTGCCATGGGAGGCCTTACCCACTCTGAGGAGTGGATGGGGGTAGAGTGGGAGGGAGGTGAGGAGGTGGGAGATGGGGAGGGAAGGGAACTGGGTTTGATATATAAAATGAAAAAAATTTAATAAATAAATATATTTAAAAAAAAGAAGTTCAGTCCCAAGAACGGGTTACTTCCTTTGGAACTGTTGGTCAGTGGGTCTCCACAGCACCCCAATCACTATGATCTATTGTTATTACTCCTGATTATCTTTCAGAACTTTAGGAAAAACCTGGAATGCTGAAGATACCACATAACTGAGTCATACAGTGTAGAGAAATCAGTCTGGAACTGGCTGAAAGCTTTGTTCCTCCTGACAAGCTTTCAGAGTACTGGAAGGTACTATGCACACTATAGGTGAAAAACAATCATCAGTCTGACCCAGCTCTGGACCTTGCAAGCTACAATAATGACTAGCATGATATACTCACAGTGCAATCATGGCATGGCTGTTACAGGAGCAACCAACCACTTTCTGCTTGGAGTTAAGGACTGTTCTACAAGGCATAACTCATACCTGGCACCATTAATGGTGCCAAGAAACCATGGCCAGGAGTGTCATAGACTCCAGAGGAGACCTACTGTTATTCTATTACTCTACTGAATCAGTGGTTCTCAACCTTCCTAATGCTGTGACCCTTTAATACAGTTCCTCATGTTGTGATAACCTCAACCATAAAATTATTTTCATTACTACTTCACAACTATAATCTTGCTACTGTTATGAATCACAGTGTAAATAACTATTTTCTGATGATCTTAGGCAACCCCTGTGAAAGAGTTGCTTGACCCCCCCAAGGGATCACAACTCACAGGTTGAGAACCACTGTATTAAATGGACATAGTATAAAACATACTCCTGAGGATTTATCTTTATTCCAGTAAATTTGCCAACCCTCATTAAAGAAGTTTCGATTTGCCGTAATAATACTTAACAGAGACCCATAAATGAGTTAACGTGCTGAGAATAAGGTGCTATGGAGTGCTTAGCCCTGAATAGAATATCTCTATCACATCATCTTCTCCTAAGGCTCAGGGATAATTGCCAAAAAGGGGGCAGAAAGAAAAATTCTAAGAGGCAGACACAGTGAGCAACTACAGCAAAGCAGTATTTTCAGGACATAGGGTGGATGCACTTATGTACTCACATCAGTTGTGGCAGCATGCACATGACCAAGGCAGCTAAACTCCCACATGGAGGGGTAAGGCAGCCACACTGGCCCACCCTACTTGAGGAGCTTTGGATAATTGATAGCTACTAGGAGAAGGGAGAGACTGTTTTCTTCAAGGATGTAGGCCCTGAGAGGCTACTACCCTATACTGTACACACACTGAACACTAAGTGGCCTCTATGGGTTAAAGAAAGAACATGTGCAATTGGGAGAGAGTATTTGCTAGGGCAGAGGGGAGGAACGGAAAGGAATGGGGTGGACTTGATCAAAACATTATATGCATGCGTGAAATTTTTAAAGTTTTTAAAACCGTTTTAAACGGCAACACTAAAAACTTGGATAGTTTAAAGAGAGAGTGACGAGTGACACAAAACTGAACTAAGGCAAAGTGTATTCAGGACCTAGAACAACTCCTAACTGGCACCTGTTCTGAGGGAAGGGTCATTCCTGACTACAAGCTCCAGGAGACCAAGAGAGCACCGTGTGCTGTTGTTCAGCATTGGATTCTTACCCTAGGCTTCTTGGGACATGCCAGAAATACCTGGGAGGTCTGGAAATGGGAAGAAGAAGGAGGAGGAGGAGGATGAGGAAGAGGAGGAGGAGGAGGAGGAGGGGGAGGCGGCTCCTCGTGATACTATCCCTCTTCTCTCTACCCTCCATACAGAGTTTACAGACGGTTTTCCGTCAAGCCTTTTCTCCCTGGCATCATTTCCCCTGCCTAATGAAGCTGAGACTTGGTGACATGGGTGTTGCGCCTACAAGTATGTATCCTTCCAAATAGGATAGATTCTATATCCTGCTGTGCCAACAACTTCTCATCTTGGTGTACCAACTGCTTCTGGCACATGACACCTAGAGTGGGCCTTGGGAGGCCTCTCAGAGAGAGTTGTACTTGGCAAGCAACCAAGGATCCTTTGAAAAACTTGGGAGCCAAACAAGGCAGGTGGTACCTGGGCCTTGACCTCAGGAGCTTCTTGGGAATGATTAGCACAGCTTAGAGTAAGACATTCTAGTGAGGACAAATGCTCGTCCTGGATGAAGGTAGGGCTATTCTTTAGCAAATACCCTTGCCATTCCAGCAGCCAAGGCCAGATTCCTAGTTGGCCTTCTATAGGTTCTGGGCTGAGACTGCAAACATCAGACTGGTAAGGTAACCCCTTCCATGGACATTCAAGGTCATGAGAGAACATTAGAATCCAGGGCCATTACAAGAATGAAGCACATCACAGTAGGTACTGGACTGTCCACCCCTTTTCTAGTGGAATCATATATTCTAAAGTGGAGGAATTATCTGAAAGCACGCCTCTAGGCAAAGGAGGAAAAGGGAAGAGAACACACATATAAACACTGTGCTTAACTATCTGGCTTGTTTGGGTCAAATATCAGATTGTCTTATATTTTTGGTGGCTGTTTTCATCCAGAAAAACAAAATAAATCAAATCAAAACAAAACAAAAAACTCCAAGACCATTTTACAGCTTTCACTCTTAATGTAGAGATGAAATATGGAAGGCCAGCCAGTCTTGCATCTCTGGGAGCCCAGACATGGGAAAGAGTGTGCACTAGCATCTTAAGAAGCTTGTCTAGAAACATCTGTACCATGGAGGGAGGTCACTTTGGCACAGAGAGCTATCTGGAAGCCCTAACATCACCCTCAACTACTGGTTACATGGGTTTGGTTTTGTTATACTTCAGCACGTGATTATTACAAATTCCATAACAGAAACATGTGAAACATTCTGGAAATATGGGGCTCTTACTAGTGTAAAAGCTCTGGTGAAAATGGCTAGAGGTGGTTGGCTTCCCAGCCTTACTCAGCAGCTACACAGCAATGAGCAAATTCAGGCCACTGCCATGCTGAAATATGGGCCCTTGTGGACTCCCTTCCACATCCCTGACATTCACAGGCCTAGAACAGACACGAGATGGCTGGGCCTTTAAGACCAGATGCAGTAGAAATTTCTAGAAGGTGACAGATGAGGGTAGAATTGGGCTCTGGTGGTGTTCTGGCTTTCCATCCCATGGAGGAGATTTATTTTTCCCCATCAACCAAAAATCTGTCCTGCACATTGGTGCTGATTCCTAAGAAGCTCTGCCTGCCCTTGAATCTGACCCCAAACCCCAGTTTTCCCACAGTGCTTCTATCAGCTGTCTCCCACAGTACTGACCCCAGTATTGACCCTGCTTCAGACTCCAGGCTCCTCTATCCTCCATGCCCAGCACAGCCTCATCTGCCATCCCCAAGTCTGACTTTCCCCCGAGACTTGCCCTGGACTCCCCCTGCTTTTGGCTCTTCCTGGCTCAGTATTGACAGCTGGCCATGACTCCTTTCACCTGACTGCACAGGAAGTGTTTCCTAATCAGATCTTGAGTCCTGCAAGGAGAGATGGAGCAGCCTCCAAGCTGCTTTTGGCCATGCCCAGAGTTGAAAACACTCCATCTAATGGTTCAGGGTCTTATCCAACAGCAGATCCAGAATTCTCAGCTTGGAAAGGGATCATTTTCTCATCTCCTGATTGATACAGAATACGGCAGTCTATAAGACTGTGATGCCAAGACCTTATTGCAAAACCTTTGGAATTTTATGTTTTCTAGTTCCTTCTCATTTTTCTCCTTGCCATCACAGCTCCTGACCCCCCAGCAAGTCATACGCGTGGGTGTGCAGGCTCATTCTTCTCAGCAAAATCACTTCTCTGATCATGTCCCAGATCTCTGTCTGTATATATGAATATTTTGTTTCTCCAAGAGTAGAGATAGGATCTTATCCTCACATTTCATGCAATCATGAATGCTCAGGATACATCAAATGGAGGCAAGGCTGGAGGAACAGAGCCTAAGAGCCACCGATGAATCCTGACAGTGCACACGAGATATCTTAGTCCCAACCACTGATGACTCCTTAATGGAGTTTAATTGGTTTTAGACCATTGGTTCTCAACCTTCCTAAAGTTGTGACCCTTTAATATAAGTGCTTGTGTTGTAGTGACCCCAACCATAAAATTATTTTTGTTGCTGCTTCTTAAATGTAATTTTGCTATTGTTATGAATCACAATGTAAATATTTGTTTTCCAACAGTCTTAGGTGACCCCTGTTGTTCAACACCAAGGGGTCACTACCCACAGGTTGAGAACCAGTGTTCTAGATGACAGAGGTCATCACTCATGCTTGTCCCCTCCCCAGCATAAGTTTCAAACCTCATCACACTAGGCCTCTACTAGCTAGGACAGATTGAGGATCACTTTTGGTCAAGTTCTGAGTAGGTGTTTAACATTGTTAAAGTGCAGTTAAACACTATTAAAAATCACTGTTAATATTGTGAGTACTTATGATGTGTATTTTCCCTGTAAATAAGCTAAGACTTTGGAGAATGGGGCAATGTGTGCCCCTCATGAACAGCGCTTTGGCTCTCCCCTGGTTTTGGCTTCCTTGAACTAAGGACTGCTGATCAAACAGCTGTTTGGATGAGCCTCATGCCACCACTAGCTTTCTAGGAAGCTACCCGATAACCACAGCTCCTTGCTGCCAGGCACGACTCTGGCTCCTGAAGGTGGAACTACAGTGTTGTGTGGTTTTCCTGGGGAGATGGGAATAAATGTGTATTTACCCCAGATCAAGCCCCACCAGCAGACTGAAGGAATGATGCTTCCAGGTCCCACTTGGTGAACCAGAGAGTTTATTTGGCTTGTAGAAGCATGGGTGAAGGGTTACTTATAGGAGTATGGCTGACTAAAACAAAAGAAAACGAAAACAAAAGGTGTATAATGAAAACATCCCACCCTATCATGAATAATTACTGTTAGATCCCGGAATCTTTCGTTACCTTGACTAAGAAGACCTCTTTGTTCTTCAGATTTGGAGTCCCTCCCTTTAAGACCTATACCACACTGCCTTCGGTATGGTGTTCCTTTTCTTCTAATCCAATCCCATTTCAAGGCCTGATCATGGACAGCTGCCTGTAGCCATGAAGATCTCTTTTTTAACAAAGCCCACCTACAGGAGTCTATCCCGTCTCTTCTCTCTCTCTCTCTCTCTCTCTCTCTCTCTCTCTCTCTCTCTCTGTCTGTGTGTGTGTGTATGTATGTGTCTGTCTGTCTGTCTGTCTTTCTGACAGAGTTGATAAAAAAGGTAGACAATGCTGTGGCCTTGCAGTTCCCTTCTCACACGCAGACTTGAGCAAACCCAACCCTTACCTCAATTCCTAGACCAAAGACAACCTTCAATTACAGCTTTACCAGTGCCTTCTTGACTTCCGGCACACCGGTCAGGCCAGGTTAGATCACATAGCATGGAGCTTCCCTCATCCCCAAAAGAAAACCTTTAAGAGACAGAGACCCCATTTGTTCTCTGAAATTGAAGGCTCACCCTTCAAGGTCCCACCATGCTGCTGCCCATGGCACGGTGCTGGCTCTCTTCTAACACTCTGCTGCTTCGAGGCCTGATCAACTGAGTGAGAAGACACAGATGGCAGCAGTCATAGGCTGTCTCTCCCTAACAAAGGCCCCCCAAAGGGTAATTTCATGTCAGCTCCTCTTTATAAACCTATCATGCCTTTCTTCCTTCTTGTAGTGACCACACTGGAGACTGCATCAGAAGAACCACTCTCAGTAATTCTACTTACTTCAGTGGCTCTCAACCTGTGGGTCTTGGCCCCTTTGAGGGTCACATATCAGATATTCTGCAGATCAGATGCTTATATTATAATTCATAACAGTAGCAAAATTACAGCTATGAGGTAGCAACAAAATTAATTTTATGGTTGGGGGGGGTCACAGCTTTGGGGAAGGTTGGGAACCACTTATATAGATACTTCCTATATACTGGACACCTCCAGTATCACGTACAGCTTAGGGCAGAAGGCAGTGGCAGGTACAATCCCAGGTGGGGCTCTGGTAACGCTACGCTCTCTCTATGTCTGTGAGTGGGCATGAACAGTCTTGTTACCATGCTGGAATACCCAGCTCCTACTGTATTCTTTCACTTACTTCCCTGCCTGACTAGGGCCATGGTTTCATGATAAAGAGGGGATGGTAACACTATGCCCAGAGGTGATCTGGCTACATAGCAGACAGACTTGTGGGCCCACTCTGTGAGCCAGCCTCACTTACCCCCCTGCCTGCTGCTGCCCCTGCTGCTGCAAAGTGCTTCTCCTGAGCACTCTTTTTCTTGCCTAGCTTGATCCTCATCATGAATCAAGTGGGCTGAGCTGGTAACCGGAAGTGACGAAGCCATGGCAAAGAGGTGGGAGGTATGGCAAAGAGGTGGGAGGTACGGCAAAAACTGAAGGCATGGCAGCTGAGTGACTGCAGAGTCTGTGGTGGCTGTCCCACAACAGCAGTGATGGCAGACATGGACATGCCAGCAGTGGCCAAAAGCCATCACAGACATTACCCCAGCAGCAACTGCAAGAGCAGTAACCAGGAGTGACACGTCCCAGAAGAGCCACCGCCTAGGAAAATGGAAAGAAAGAGATGAGAGGGATAAAAGGCTGCAAAAAGCCTTGGTTGCTGGCAGAACTGCAGGTTGCTGCCCAGCCAGCCCCAGGGCACTCAGACCCATACTGATACCTAAGGCTCCAAAGAAGCTGTCACTCTAGGGCTGAAGAACCCAGTGGCTGAGGCCGCTACACTAGACCCTGGAGGGCTCCCAGTTGTCTGTCATTGCAGCTCCTGAGCATCCCTCCCCAGGAAGGAAAGCATCCCCCTATCTGCTGGGCTCTCCATTGCCTGCAGGCCTCTCCTACTCTGGAAACCCGACTGATCTGATTAATCCCTCCCTTGAGGGAACCTCATGATATCAGAGGGAAACACTGATTTGAATTCTTCCTGCTAAACACAGCAGAAATTATCCATCAATTCCCAAGAGTTTTTGAGTTTAGGAATAAACGAGGCCATTCATGTCCTTTCCTGGTATCTCCCTGACTGTGTACAAGGACATCAAAGGCCACACCTGGGGGCTGAGGGCAGATCTAGGGTGGTGTGAGAGGGCATTCTCTCCAGGAGGTAGGGAAAGCTGAGGCCTCACTGACAGGAATATTATTTAACAAGTGCCTTGTGGCCATCCTGAGATGGCAGAAGATAAAGACAGTGTGACAGGGCTTCCCACTCCAGGTGAAGAGGCCTGGGAGCCAGAAGAATCAGCTAATTTGGCATCTACTATTCTGTTCTGTTAACAGTAGAAGAGAAAATTCCAGTTGCTTTTTAAAAACTTCACAAATCTTTATTTTTCTTGCTATTTTTAAAGATCTATTTCTCTTTATTTTTGTGTATGGGTATTTTGTCTGTGTGTATTTCTATACACCACATGAGTGCAGCATCCATAGAGGGCAAAAGAAAGAGTCAGATTTCCTGGAACTGGGATTACAGAGGGCTGTGATACCATGTGGGTGCCGGGAACTGAACTCAGGTCCTCTGCAAGAGCAGCAAGTTCTTTAACCACTGAGACATCTCCCCAACACTTCTAATGAGTTTTTAAATCAAGATTTTGGGGGCTGCAAAGATGTTCAGTAGTTAAGAGCACTTGATGCTGTTGCAGAGGACCCAGGTTCAGTACCTAGCACCCACATGGTGGCTCACTGCCTTTCATAACTACAGTTCCAGAGGATCTGATGCTCTCTTCTGGCCTCTACAGGCACCAGGTGCACATATAGGTATACATACATACATACAGGCAGACAGACAAGCACTCATAAACCTAAAAAAAATTAAATTAAAAAACTCACTAGGGAGTGTGAAATGGTTAAGAACAAGAGCAACAAATGAGGAGCCAGCTAGAAGGGTGTAGTCAAATAGGAGTGAGGGAGGGAGAGACAGCCAGAGATGAGCACACCTCATCACTGGCTGGTGAGAGTGAAGGAAGCAAGAGGAAGAGGAAATCCATGGCAGAGCTTTAGTGGCCCAACGCTTAGAACCTACGGTCATGTAGCCAAACCTAGAACAGAGGAGGAGCCCGTAGCAAGCCACAGCACAAGGAGAGAAAGCCAGCAGTGGAATGGCCTTAATCTTGACATGGATCTTAGGGATTAGGGATGGCCTTAATCTTGACTTGGATCTTAGGGATTAGGGATGGCTTCTGGAAGCTTTGTATTGAAAAGGGTCTAAGGCTTGACAGTAGTGCATCACAATTGATTAGTGATATCTGTTTGGTGCACAGGGTTTGTCAAGGGGAGCCCAATTAGTGTGGAGAGAAGGAGTTCTGCTGTTGCCTAGACAAGCAGATGGTGTTCTTTGAATGGGGATTTAGGTCAAAGGTCCACAGACTATGTGACCATCTTTTTTTTTTTTTTAGAGCTGAGGATCGAACCCAGGGCCTTGTGCTTGCTAGGCAAGCGCTCTACCACTGAGCTAAATGGCCAACCCTATGTGACCATCTTTAACGTCTGTCCTACATGCTATTTCTCTTGGAAATTCATGAACAAAGTGATGCATCATGGGTTGGATAGTTTTTAGATTCCACTCCCATGAAAAAAAATTACATAACATATCTGTTGTTCAAATTTTATATCCAGTTAACTTTTGGGATTTGGGTCATAACACTTCCTCTTGCAGAGCCAGGCAGGTAGTGTAGAGATCTCTCTGGTTATTTGTGGGGAACCATGGGGTGGGCTATTTGTATGGGCTTGAAACATCACTTTCAGCCTCCAGCCTTGTGCTGCAGAGAGCTGATGCTTATGTTTCTAGCCCATGGTCCAGGGCACTGCTGCTCCTGTGCTTCATCAGCTCAGGCTGACTTCAGTTGAAATGACAAGATTCTCCTTCACAGAGTACACAAATGTCACATCACTACTTCCTCTCTGACATCCAGACGTTCAAGCATCCGTGTGACAAAAGTTCTTGACATAACAGCCAAGGAAGTATTGACTCTGCGTCCCTCTCCAGACAACACAAGAGGCCTGTGTGCAAGCTGAGAGATCTCTTGGCAAGTGGCACTCAATACCACCTGGACCAAATTTGAGCAGAAACAGAATAGTTCTCTCTGGGCCAGAGTTCATTTGATTTTGTTCATAAGGAAATGTAAATCGAAACTTTGATCAATATCTAAGAACCAGGTCAGTAAGATTTTGGTTTTATTGTAATGTTTCTATTTTGTCACCAAGAACATAAAATGAACAGACAAAATAAAAGAGCTACATATAGTTTTAAGGCTAACATTGCAAAGGTGAAAGGTCACAGAGTTATGTGTGATTGCCTGTGATCTCCTTCCCTCTGGGGCAAGTATTTTGAGGCCAGCATTGTGTAAGTCACTCCACAGTCCCCCAAATGTCTTGTGCATGATAAGCATGCTCAATAACTGTTGAAGTAGAAAGATGGTGCCTAAGGCTGTGCAGGTGGCTTCGGTGATAAAAGCCCTTGGTGAGCAAGCATGAGGATCTGAGTTCTATCCCTATGATCTACACAAATTGCATGTGTGGTAGCACATGCTCCTAATCCCAGCCTCAGGGAAGGAAGAGACAGGCAGATCCCTGGGGCTTTTTTGGGGTAACCAGTCGAGTCCTAGTGAGAGAGTCTCTCTCAAAAACTCCAAAGCAGACAACCCTTGCTGGTTGACAACAAAGGTTGACCTCTGGCCTCTATGTGAGCCTTCATGTGCGCCCACCCACTCATTCATACAGAAAAAGAAAGAAATATGGTGCTGCATATTGAGTACCAGAAAGAATCATGCACTTGAACTTGAATTATTCTCTGCTGCATTCCCTGTCCCTAGAAAAATACCTGTCACATGGCAGTTCTTAGCAAAGGAGGGATGTGACCTGGGCAAGCTTCTTGACAAGCAGGAGTTGTGTGCAATGGGCTCCTTCTGAGAACATCTCATATTCCCATTTCCATGACATGCCCACGGGTAGATGGCTCTTGGAAGCATTCCTTGAATCTAGGAAGAAGTACCCCTTTCTCCTTTGAGATCTCCCAAGTCCCATCACTTCTGTCCATGTGTCAACAGCCCTGCAACATTTAAATCCTCCTAGAAGACAGAATCTATTTGCCTCTATGCCAGATGGTTATGTCCTACAGGTCAGGAACTGACCTCTTCATTCCGTGTCTGGTGCTGAGAGCAGCCGAAATTTGACCCCATCTGAAAAGATACCGAGGTGCTCTCCTAAGTGAAATGATGTGACTCATTTGGACATAGCAGAGCAGATGAATTAGAGTTCAGTGGCAATTAGGGTGAATTTTGGTCAGGATTGCTTGGGATTCAGACACTGTTCCCAGAGCACAGCTTGTTACATTTAGAGCCTGCTGTAGGTAGTGTTAGTCATTACCATCCAGCAGCCTGCTATCCGAAAGTCACTTGTAGAGATGAAGACAGCACATTCCATGTAGGAGTCAATAACAGGAGAGGAAATTGGAGCTCAAAGTCCCTTGGGGCAAGATGAGCCTTGACGGGTGTCTGGCCCTAAGGGGGCTGGTCTGTAGGAGGACTGTGAAGCAACTGGCACCTGAGACACTTTGTCCACAGCACAGCTACCTGTAGCTTTTCAGAGACACCTTGTCCTCCAGAGCAGGTGATAATAGGCCTACTTTTCAAATGCAGAGATGGTAGATCACATGGCTAAAGGTTCTCAGGCAAGGGGAGCTCGGCCTCAGTACACAGGAAGTCCTATTCCCTGGGGCCTGAGCACTGAGGAAAACCCCGGGGGAATGAGAGGATTCTGGGGGATTTCTGCTGCCATGCTTCATCTGATGACAGGTGACTTGGTAATGTCACTGTGAAGTAAGAACTGACCTGACTTTTTAGAAGTCCACATTAAACATACAGAATATGGAGGTTTCTGGGCTTTTCAATTTTAGTTTTGTTATTTTAATGAATTAATTCGGTATAGGCTCCTTATGACGCTTCAGCCTCCTGAGTGCTGAGATTGTAGGCATGCATCTCCACATCCAGGTCACGGTTTTGTTGTTGTTTTGGCTTTTTTGTTTGCAAACTAATTTATTAATATATAGGCTGCCAATAATCTTTTATCTATAATCAACTGCACTACTTTGCAACACATTCATTCATTGTTCAGGATATTTTTGCAGCCATTGCTGCGGACTAAATTATGTCCACTCAAGTCTGTATGTTGAATCTCTAACCTCCATTATGCCTGCTTTGGGTAGCAATATCTTCAAGGATTCGGTCAAAGCTAACTATGTTGTTAACTAACATTTCCAGAAAAAGAAAACGGCACCAGTATTAACACTTTCCAATCTTCGATGACTGTGGAGAACTGGAACAATGCAGGCCCAGAGCCTGATTATTTGGGGCTATCTCAGCGTCTAAATCCACTGGCCACCTTGGTGTCCGACCTTCTGACTATTAAGTAAACCTTCTTGAGATGTACACACAGACTCTTAGCTTCCCAAAAGCCAAGGATGTCATCAGAGAACCTCTGGGCCTGCGACAGAGATTGTCCTGCTTCGCGGTCACTGTCTCTTGATGTTGCCATCAACATATCTGAAACACGTCCTGATTCATGATTTGCTTTGTTCTGTTACTATAAAAACTTATCAAAAGTGTTACCAGTTTGGACCAGGGAACTTGGGGTAACTTGGATTTGCCCTCCCAGTCATGGTCACTCACATTTGGCTCCAGAATAAAATATCTCTTATGCTTTTTGAGGTAAGAGCTGTGGGTTTGTTTTGTTTTTGATGTTTGCATTGACACAGTCCTGACCTTGACATGATACATCAGTGTGCAACCCAGAAGTGAGCTCTCACCGGAACCTTGCCCCACTGGCTCCCACATCTTGACCTGCAGCCTCCAGAACCAACAGGAAGTAAGTAAACGTCAGCTGTTTACAGCCCTCCCAGCCTGTGGTACCATGCTGTAGCAATTACAGCACCTCCTACCTGTCTTCCTGCCTCCTGCCCAGGTTCAGGTTCATCCTCTCTAACTTAACCCCACTTATCCTCACTTACATTCTTGGAGGCCTTGTCCCCAAGTCTGGCACACAAGCTGAAGCCTCTCAATGGACACCTACAGCTGCCTAATGCCCAAAGAAATCAGCTCCCTGACTGAGGCACTAGTCAATCCCACTGCACACATTTCTTCTTCCTATTTCTCAATAGACTGAAGCCCTAAAGCTCAGAGCAGGGAGGCCAGATCTGTGGCAGAGAAAAACACATTCCCCAAGATTCCCCTGAAATGCTTAGTTGCCTATGATGTCATCATGTCAGCTTTCACAAAAAAGATGCCATTGTGCAATTAAGGTGAAGGACATGTGGTGATCCCCCCTGAGCATCCAGTTAAGTAGGACGCAGGCTCCAGCTGGGCCCATTCTGTAAACGTGTGCATTTTCCTCGCTGAAGTCTGACAGTTACTCATCAAAGCAGGAGGTCCTCTGGGCACAGGGAGTCCCAGCATGCTTTAGAAAGAAGGCGGCTTTGATGTTTCTGGCTTATTCCTTCCTCTCTTCACAGATTCCCTTCTCTGGAAAAAGCCTCCTAATGCCCCCTACCACACCCCTCCTGCAACCCATAATCAAGGTAGTTTCACCATTCTGCAGCAAAGAGAGGACGTTTATGTCCCCCTTGACCCTGACAGTGTCAGCAAGAGAAGCTGTATGAGGAGTGTTTGTTGAATGACTCATGGGTTAAATGAACTGAAAAGGAATCGGAGCCACCTGAGGCTGTATAGTTTACCACTTAGGGTATATTAACTCAGCCTAGAATGTAGTCTAGCAAGTGGCCTGTCTGTGTTTCTGGGGTCTTTAAGCAGAGCCAGCAGAAAGAGCAGAGACATTATTTGTACTGCACAGAGGAAGTGGCCCACCTGCCACATCATGGCATGGACTGCTCTCTGCACCCGTCCCCATGTTTTAGCCCATCTCCCACTTACTCACAGGCTCCCAGCAGTGTAGGAACTGCAGGCTCCTCATCAGAACAGAAGCATAGTGTGTGTTTTATGTTGGCTCTTTCTACTCCTTCACATGCATTTCCCACGTGTCTCCAGGCTCCTGTCCAGGTTCAGGCCAAGCTCAAAGTCCTCATTCATCCGAACCTGGTCCTCACCCACTCTCCTGGTATACTGTTCTTGCATCTGCCATGATTTTTCCACACGACCACCATCTGCCACATCTGTCTTTCAGCTAGTCTGAAGCCCCTTTTAGGATTCTATCCTGTCTCCATAGTGTTGCAGGTCCACTGCCCAGTCCACAGGTACACACAGAATGGATCTCACTAAATACTTGTAGAATCCACTTGTCCACTGATTCCTTTCTTCTCTTCCTGGATGGAGAGGAAGATGGAGGTCACCACTGCATGGGGAGCAGCATGGCTGGAGGTCCAGACAGCCTTTGCGTTAAAGTCTGGCTCATCGTTCTGCATGTACTTTCTATTGCTGCATAACCAATGAGCACAAACCCATTTTGAAATAAGAATCTCTTTTCTCATGGTTTCTTCAGGCCAGGAGTCCAACAGAGCTGAGCTCAGTTCTCTGCTCCATTTCACAAGGCTGCAGCCAGACTGTCTGCTAGGCTGTTCTTGCCCAGAGCGTGGGCTTTCAAGCGAATGTGATGCTGGCCAAAGTCAGTTCTCAGGGCCTTAGGACTGAGGCTTCATTCTGTCGCTGGCTTTCACTTAGGAATACCTCTTCAGCCCTAATGTCACCTGTATTCCACATGAGTGCCTCTCTCTCATGACAACTGTGGTCTAACTTCTCTCTTTCAGATTTCTCACTCTGTAGACAAGGCCTCCCGTAGCAAGTCAATTCCATCTGGACAGTGTCCCTTTTGATTAACTCGGTCAACTGGGGAATAAAATTAATGATACCTGAACAACTCTTGGGCTGTGTAACACGACCTAAATACGAAATTGCTGCTCATTCTACCCACAGGGAAGCTCTGCCCATAGTCGGGGAAGGAAGAGAGAGACAGGAGGCCTGGGGTCTGTCTTAGAACCCCACCCACCACCCCTCCATGGCTCAGTTACTTGCCTTTACACATCAGTTTCCTCAGCAGAAAAACAGATAAGCAAACCTCCCTCCCAGAACTGGAATTTTAGAGAGGATTAAATTGAATTAGAAATGTGAAAGAGCCAATCAGCTATGTCTAGTCTCTTCTTTTCTTCTTGTTGATTTGTGTACTGTCTGCCTCCTAGAGTGCCATAGCTTATTTAGAGAACAGAGTAGAGCTGGACTGTGTGCCTCAGGAACAGTTCTATGAGATCCTTAGCAACACAGCAAGGAAAAACAGGCTCACGGACAATGTCTCAGGAGCTTCTATTTTAAAGTAGCCGAAGTCACCCAGAATCAGCCCATAACCCAAGCAGAGATGATACAGCACAAAATCTAAGCCTCCCAAGGAGACTCTTAGAAAAGACTTAGATCATTATTTGTCTTGATAAAAAACAACACAGCCCCTACCCCCATCTCCGCATCTGTGATGCTGGAGATTTCTTACACCAGACACTATGAGCATCAGAGAGCACACAGAAAAGGAAGCTGAGCCTGGCTTTTCAAACACAGCTGACACAGGATAAATGAAATTGGTCCCCCAGCTCTCCTCCTGTCAGTCCTGCAGCATGTATTCTGCTGTTTCTAACTTGCTCCCTCAGCCACTTTGGACCTTCATAGCACAGACCCACATAGACAAGTGGAGCTTGCCTGGGTACTCTCCGACTCTTAGCCAGAAAGTTTAACACTCCCCTTCTCTCTTGCCTTGATGAGCATCTGGCTACCAGCCTAATGAGGGACAAGGAGAGCAGAGATGTAGATTTTTTTTTTTTGTCTTTGGTGTTTGGGGGCCAGCCTCCCAGCTCCCAAATAAACACATGGAGACTTATTCTTACTTATGAATGCCTGGCCTTAGCTTGGCTTATTTCTAACCAGCTTTTCTTAACTTAAACTACTCCCTCTACCTTTTGTCTCTGGGCTTTTTACCTCTCTCTGTTCTGTATATCTTTCTTTCCTTCTTACTCTGTGGCTGGTTGGTTGGCTGGCCCCTGGTATCATCTCTCCTCCTTTTCTCGCTCCTTCCTCTCTCCCTCTTCTTAGGCCTAGATTTCTTCAATTTATTCTCTCTGCCTGGAAGCCCCACCTATCCCTCTTATCTGCCTAGCTATTGGCTGTTCAGCTCTTTATTAGACCATCAGGTGTTTTAGACAGGCAAAGTAACACAGCTTCACAGAGTTAAACAAATGCAACATAAAAGAATGCAACATATGTTGCATCATTAAACAAATGTTCCACAGCATAAGCAAATGTAACACACTCCAAATAGTTATTCCACAACACAGAGACTGCGAAGAGAGTACAACTAAATGTGCCAGAGTCTTCCTAGTCACGTTGCACTTGGAAGAGGCCTTCAGCATGACTTAACCCAAGTAAACTGGCTCCTTTCCTTTCTGGACTCAAGGGGATGCCTAGCTTCCCACAGTGCATGGAGCCGGTGCATTCTTTCGATGGCACATGCGCCTAACACTGTGATGGTTCCCTTTGTGGCCAATGTCCATGTCTCACCCTTTATGGGGAGGTAGGAGGACATGTCCCTTCACTCCATCTGCCATCACAGATGTAAACTCTTTTCTGTCCTGAGGGTTGAACCCAGAGCCTCTTGCATTCCAGGCAAGTGTTGCTCCACCATCCGGCTTCACCTTTAGCCTGGTCTTTGTACTGTTACTATTATTAGTTTATTATTTTGAGGCAAGGTGTCAACCCTGTAGTCCAGACTAGGATCATCTATGTATCGTGGATTAGCTCACTATTCTCTTGCCTCAGCCTCTGGACTGCAGAGATTACAGTCCTGTGTGTGACCTCGTCCTGTCATTTGAATTTTCCACAGAGTTCCTCTTTATCCTTGGGCTATGACACAACCAACTCTGGATCATGGACACAGGAGCAAACAGCAGCACATGCAATTTTATGTATGAATTAGTATCAAAGCTGCTCTGTGCCAGTGCATGTTTTTAGGTGAAGGAAAAATTGGCTGCAACTTGTAAGGACTGGGTTTTAGATGTCTGTTTTCTTTAGATAACAAGAAAGAAAGAAACATTCCTCCTTTTCTGGCCATCAATACAGAATTTAGAAACACAAAACTTCAATTAACCATCATCAAAAGCACACACTCAGGGCATGGTACTCCCCAGGGCTGAGCTGGCTCTGCCCAGGCTGAGCACAGAGGCTTCTGTATTGCAGAAGCATACTTGGGTGCCCCAGGGAATGGGTGACATATGGCATGCCACTAGAGAAAGACAAAACTTGGTAAATTGAACCCAGTGGCTTTATTGTCCCTTTTGGGGACTCCCTTGGGGTACTCTGGAAGTAAACATCACACTTGGGAGCCTGAAACCCAATGAGAGGCGTTCTGTGTTAGAAATATTCTAATTTCCTGCCTCCCCACTGACCCTAACTCCCTACTGCCCTACCTCTCCACTACCCCAACCTCCCCACTACCCTACCTCCCCACTACCCTACCTCCCCACTACCCTACCTCCCTACTACCCTACCTCCCCACTACCCTACCTCCCCACTACCCTACCTCCCCACTACCCTACCTCCCCACTACCCTACCTCCCCACTGGCCCTACCTCCCCACTGCCTACCTCCCCACTACACCTACCTCCCCACTGCCCTACCTCCCCCACTACCCTACCTCCCCACTACCGCTACCTTCCCCCAACTACCCTACATCCCCACTACCCTACCTCCACACTGCCCTACCTCACCCACTACCCTACCTCCCCCGACTGCCCTACTTCCCCACTGCGCCTACCTCCCACTACCCTACCTCCCCCCACTACCCTTTACCTCGTCCACTTACCCTACCTCCCCACTACCCTACCTCCCACTGCCCTACCTTCCCCACTACCCTACCTCCCCACTACCCTACCTCCCCACTACCCTACCTCCCCACTACCCTACCTCCCCACTACCCTACCTCCCCACTGCCCTACCTCCCCACTGCCCTACCTCCCCACTACCCTACCTCCCCACTACCCTACCTCCCCACTGCCCTACCCCCACTACCCTACCTCCCCACTGCCCTACTTCCCCACTGCCCTACCTCCCCACTACCCTAACTCCTCACTACCCTACCTCCCCATTACCCTACCTCCCTACTACCCTAACTCCCCACTACCCTACCTCCCCACTATCCTACCTCCCCACTGCCCTACTTCCCCACTACCGTACCTCCCCACTGCCCTACCTCCCCACTACCCTACCTCCCCACTACCCTACCTCCCCACTGCCCTACCTCCCCACTGCCCTACCTCCCCATTACCCTACCTCCCCACTACCCTACCTCCCCACTACCCTACCTCCCCACTACCCTACCTCCCCATACCCTACCTCCCCACAATCCTACCTCCCCACTACCCTACTTCCCCATTACCCTACCTCCCCACTACCCTACCTCCCCACTACCCTACCTCCCCACTACCCTACCTCCCCACAATCCTACCTCCCCACTACCCTACCTCCCCACTACCCTACCTCCCCACTACCCTACCTCCCCACTACCCTACCTCCCCACTACCCTACCTCCCCACTACCCTACCTCCCCACTACCCTACCTCCCCATTACCCTACCTCCCCACTACCCTACCTCTCCACTACCGTACCTCCCCACTACCGCACCTCCCCACTACCCTACCTCCCCACTACCCTACCTCCCCACTACCCTACCTCCCCACTACCCTACCTCCCCACTACCCTACCTCTCCACTACCGTACCTCCCCACTACCGCACCTCCCCACTACCCTACCTCTCCACTACCCTACCTCCCCACTGCCCTACCTCCCCACTACCCTACCTCCCCATTACCCTACCTCCCCACTACCCTACCTCCCCACTACCCTACCTCCCACACATACCCTACCTCCCCACTACCCTACCTCCCCACTACCCTACCTCTCCACTACCCCAGCCTCCCCACAATCCTACCTCCCCATTACCCTTCCTCCCCATTACCCTACCTCCCCACTACCCCTACCTCCCCGCTACCCTACCTCCCCATTGCCTGTCCTTGGATTATGTCCACTGCTTCTCACCCTGGAGGGAGTTCAGTCCCCACAAACATAGTCCAGGTGCAGCCTGAGTGTGCTCCACCCCAGGTTAAGTTTAAATGATGGTATGATCAGTCCACTGAGGACCTGTAGCCTCTCCATGTAACTTATTGTCTTGCTATGGCCCTCACTGTACACTCCAATGCGCGCGCACACACATACACACACACACACACACACACACACATACACACACACACACACACACACACACACACACACAACTTGTGCATTCCTTGGCCCCTGCACATGTCTTAACAGTTCTTGCACATGCCACAAGCTTCCTCACACATGGGCCTTTGTATGCACACTTCCTCCTGGCAGGAAGGAAAGGGCCTGTCCTTCTGCTCACAATTCACAAGGCTCACCCACACACAAGTCTGGGATTTGATTTTGAGGTGCTCTTCTCTGCCTCACTCAAGCCTAGGATGAGGCCTCTCCATGAACTCCCAAGGCCTCTTAGTGGTTCTTAACTCTCTGGAGGGCCAGCTTGTCACTCACTGGCTGGCAGATCCTTTGGCATTGCAGCAACCCGCTTTACATTTGCCTTACACTCAGGGATGCTGGGAAAAGACGGGGGAGAAGATGAGAGGAGGGGAGCAGGGCGTTGGAGAGGCCAGAAGGGAGAAGGGGGAGGCAGGATGAGCACATGGCACTGATGAGGGTTTTGAGGCACAGCTGGTGGGAGGAGTATGGACATAGGATGGGGTCCTTGTGAGCTTCTGAACCTCCTGAGTGAAGAGCATGACAGGTGTCCTGGTCAGCACTTTCAATCATGCTGGACAACAGGACCTCACAGCCAACCCCTGTCCTGGTCCCCAGCCTCTGTCTCCACCCTGGGACTAAGCCATCACTTCCCCTGTTTCTTGGTTTCCTCTGTAGAATCTGTCCTGTTCTCTGGCCTCTGTCACCTGTGAGGTATTTGGAGGGATCAGTGCTGCCCCTGAACATCTGGTCCCTGAGCACCAACACTGCCCCAAATCTAGCTCTGACTTTTCTGTTGTGTCTCAGTCTGAGCAGCTTGTAATGGGGCTGACGAATGAGCTCTCTGACTGGAGATTTCACCAATTAATACTGAAATCCACTGCAACCCTTAAAACAGCCGAACAAGCCACAGCAAATGAAAGCTGACAGGGAATGCTCAGGAGGTGTTTTCTAGGCCAGACCCATCCATTCCGCCACTAATCCATTCCATCAGCAGCCATAGTAAGGGCACCAAGGCCGAAGGGTCAATGAGCTGTGCGGAAGGCCCCGGCCTGGCTTCCCTTAGGAGCAAATGACTCAATGCATTTGTCCTCATCCAACACAAATGCCGACGTGAAGCAGAGAGAGAGAGTTGCGGGGCTCTACAGAGACCAGAGACAGACATCTGGTGCTCATCTCTCACGGCAGTCAGACACAGGGAAAGCAGGTACTTTCCACCCAGTTAACTAAAAGTATCCAATCAGAGGGAGTGAGAGGAAGCAGGGGTCCACACTAGCAAGTGGGCATTTACCTTTGAAGTCATCCACTGGCGGAAATGCTTAAGACATAGGGAGATCCTCTTTAATCCAGCACTCAGGAGGCAGAGGTAGGCAGATCTCTGTAAGTGGGAGGCCAGCCTGGTCTCCAAATCGAGTTCCAGGAAAGGCACAAAGCTACACAGAGAAACCCTGTCTTGAAAAACCAAAAAAAAAAAAAAAAAAAAAGACAGAGGAAGATCCTTTTAAGACAAAAATGATGAAAAAGATCCCCACAAGAGACGCCAATTTGAATGTGTAATCTGATTATAACTACACAAACTAACAGCCAGGACAAAGCTCAGAAGTGTCATAAGGACAGTGGGGTCACGGAGACAAGCTATCACCCTTGAGAACCATTTGTTCTCCACCGTTCTGATTTTAAAACACATATGTTGTATATTGTCAAACGAAAATTAAATTTTTTTTCAGAACAATCACAATAAAGGCCCCTGAGAGACCATTTTAACTCAGTGGCTCCTAAACACTGTGCTGGAATCAAGCTGGCTTTCTCACCATTAAAAAGTTGTAACCTAACTGCAAGGTCAGGACCACAGCCCTAGAGCTGACTCAGAAAGCCAGGTATTGGACCCATCAACACACACACACACACACACACACACACACACACACACACACACACACACACACACCAACAATAACAAACACCACCAGCTCTCATCTTAAAGGGAATGGAGACAGTTTATTCTGGAGCCGAGCTTGAGTGACCATGGCAAGGGAACACAGATTTAGGTTATCCCAAATTGTATGTTCCAACATGGAAGCAGCTTCATGATGTTTTATAGCTTTATGGAACAAAGATAGTCATAAATCAAGGCAGGTTTAAAATACATTGCTGGGTACATCGGAGGCATTTACTGCAAGTTGGGAAGTTCTCCTTCAGGCCTCAGATGCAATCTGATGTTATTCTTAGGCTCTGGGTTGGTGAAATCTAAGCAGTCTGTGAGGTTAATAGATTCCAAAGGTTTTTATCTACTATTCACAGGATGTTCGTTCCAACACAGAGGTGAGCAAGAAGTGGTTATTTGGGAGTCTAAAGCTAGCCTGCGGTAAGGTGGTTAGCCTCTGGGCCTGCACCATCCCAATCTCTCCACATTGCTGTTTTCAGTCAGTCTCTGCAGACAAGGCTTCTTTTCAGGAGTTCTCATTGGCATTAAATTAAAAATAAACTGCATGTCAAGCAATTCCAACAGGAAGTGGCTGCTCTGGTGTCTCTGCCCTTTTTTATGCAGAACGAGGAACCAGCATCCCCAGAGAGAAGTCACCTGGCAAGCCTAGAACAGGACTGGAGATCAGGGCTTATTTGTTGTGGCACTGTGGACTTGGGGGGATTGGACACTATTTTAAATCCTGTGCCCCACAAGTCTCCCGCCGTCCTGTGATGGAGCTTTTCGGAGCCTGTCCCTTCTGGAATGGCCTGACCAGATGGGTTGTTTAAGAATGCTGATTGGAGTCAGTATGGTTTTTCTTGTGACCTTTTATGAACAAAGGCATCTAGGCCTCAGGATTTGAAATGTTAATATTGAGGAGTGAATAAAAGGCCCTGACCCCAAAGGGCTGGCATTATTACAGCTGTCTATTTTGACCTCTGGGCCAGAGGAGACATTGTCATCATCCTTTGGTGTGTCAGCATGGTGTGTCTAAAGGGGATACTGGAGGGTAGTGTGGCCCAAGTCATCTAGCCAGATCACTGCAGGGGGAGCTAACCTTCAGTCTGTGAACACAGCAGACAGGGAGGTGGCCCTGAAGACCCAGATTCAGTCAGCACTGGTGTCAGTACTGAGTCTGTTTTCCATGGTTACTCTAACGGCCGCTCAGCTAGGACTTCTCAGCAGAGGCCTATCAAAGGTAAATCACCAGAGATGTCAGGTGTCTAACCATGGTTTTCTGGCTCTTGTGGAAAGCGTCATAGACATACACCTTTTCTCCTGCTGGGCCTGAGGACTTGCGCAGAGGTCAGGGGCTTGGAGGCCATACCAGGGCCTCACTCAAGGCATTTAAGAGGAAGAAGAGTAACAACATCTAGGCCTGTCACAGGGACAGAAAGGCAACCAGTAAACAGGCTGTTCTAGGTGCCAGCAGCAACAATAACGACAACATCTCAGAGGAAGACGGGATGCCTTTCCTTCCTCTACTCCTCCCAGTGCACAGTGCCTGAGGCTGGACAGCATGAAGAGGTGGCGGCTTTGTGGAAAGACACCACAGGCTGTCCTGCCAGTGCAGCAGCTTTGAGGACCTCTGCAGACAGCAGGGGGAGGACAGAAGTAGGGCTGAGGGTCCTGAGGCAAGAACTGAGGACTGCTCCCCAGCCAAAGCAGAAAGGTCCTAAGGGCAGGGTCAGGGGAAAGTGACTAGTAGAGCTCTGAACTCATGATCGGACAAAAAAGCTGCACATGAGAGTTCATGACCACCACATCACAGAGACAACTGAGGTGTCTCTCTCCTGAGTAAGCACACAAGCAAGGCCCATCAACAGAACCTCAAATGCAGGCTGCAGTGTAGGAGACTGTCTGAAGAGGCTGCACGATGTATGACTCCAAATGCACGATCTGTAGAAGCACAATTAGAGATGGTAGGTGGATCTGTGATTGCCTCAGGCTCGGTGACTAGAGGTTTCAGCCTGGGAAATGTGCTCATGCGCAGGTGGTTCAGTCTGGATAACTGAGTGGTTCTGCTTATCTGAGGTTGTGCTTCCTATGGTCTCAGGCACTTATAGTCAACCAGGAACTGAAAACATTAAAGAAAACAAAACCTCATACATAAGCAATAAATACATTTAAAGTAATTTTAATTGTGCTGTGCTATTGTTATTGTTCTGTTTTATAGCTAGTGTCAATATCTTACTGGCCTAATTCATAAACTAAATGAATATATAAGAATAGTCAATATAGCCATAACTTAATTTAGGCTATCTTATGTTACAGCCAGAGACAGCCACTGATTTGCCTCCCTTTATTGTGCCTGTGGGTGTTGTGTGTTTTATAATCTGAACACTCTTGGCGTTACTGAGTTCACTGAAACTCTCAGTACCACTTTTCAGATGTGAACTCACCTTGTGTCAGCCACACGTGGTCACTATCCTAGTATTTCACAGTCCCACCATTAGCTACACTGTGGTCGTCTATGCTGCAGCTGTATCACTTTAACACGGTGGTTATGTGGGGGCGCTGTGAACCATGTCATTCCAAGACAGTCAACTCAAGGGATAATTGTTGAGTGTCTGACTGTTCCATTGACCATTCTCCATCTCTCCTCTCCCATCATTCTCCTCTGCTCTGCTCTCCTCTCCTCTGACCTGCTTATTTGCTGAAACACAATCCTGCAATGAGGCTATTTAATAACCCTACCAGTCCTTCTAAGTATCTAGTGGAAGAGTTTCATACCAAGGCAATGGAAAACCATGTTGAACCAAAAGCTACACCAGTTAGGTCCAAATGTAAAGGAAATGTTCCTAAAGGAAATGGCAGCGCAACTCAGTGAGTGTACAGTGAGAAAGAAGATGGTTGAGGAAGCTGCCATGTGTACTAGATGAAAAGACCAAACTGGCGAAAGCATGCCCCAAGCCAAAACTGTCTAAACCAAAACTGTATCACTTACTCGGAACTCTCCAAAGGAACAGAACTTACAGAACACACACACACACACACACACACACACACACACACACACACACACACACGGGATTTGTTAGAGTGGCTTATGGGCTGTGGTCCTGCTAGTCCAGCAGTGACTGTCTACCAATAGAAGGTCCAAGAATCCATTAGTTGTTCAGTCCGTGAGGCTGGATGTCCCAGCTTGTCTTCACCGTATGCCAGAATTCCAAAGAAGTAGACTGTAATGCCAGTGAAGGAATGGACTTGCCAGCAAGAGCAAGCAGGCAAAGAGCAAGCTCCCTTCTTCCACATCCTTTATGTGGGCTGCCAGCAGAGGGTGTGGCCCATATTAAAGGTGGACCTGCCCACCTCAAAAGGTCTGGATTAAAGGTGTATCTTCCTACCTTCAATGATCTGGATTCAAAGTGATCTTCCCACTTTAATTTAATTAGGAAATAATCCTTCACAAGTGTACCCAGCTGCTTGGGCTTTAGTTAATTCCAGATGTGGTCAGTCATGTAGACAACCAAGAACAGCCATCACAAGTCTGACCCTTGTCAACACAACACACCATCACACCTCCTTATGTCACGCCTAGTTTTCAAATTAAAACAATCACGAGTCCATAATTGTACCTCACATGATATAACTACCCCTTGTGCAACTGCAAATGCATTATAAATTTAGAACAGGTGGCAATATCTCTTGAGGGACATTCTTTTGTTAACTCAAAACTTAAATATGATAACATGTCATAGGATTTCTACTGCTGAGAAAGGACACCATGACCATGGCAACTCTATAAAGGAAAAAGATTTAATTTGGGGTGGCTTGCTTACAGTTCAGAGGTTTAGTCTATTATCATGGTGGAGAGCATGATGGCATGCAGGCAGATGTGGTGCTGGAGCTGAGAGTTCTACATCTTGCAGGTAAAAGGAAGTCTACTGACACACTGGGTGGTATCTTGAGCATAGGAAGCCTCAAAGCCCACCCCCACAATGACACACTTCCTCCAACAAGGCCAAACTCACTCCAAAAAGCCACACCTTTTAATAGTGCCACTTGCTATGAGATTATGGGGGCCAATTACATTCAAACTACCACATAACTACTGATAGTCTCTTAATTGATGTCATATTACATGATAAAGAAATCGAGGAAAGAAAGTACAAATATCTGTGCAAACATATTTTGAAGCAAAATATGACAGAAACATGTGTGTCAATTATAATCCTTGTTTCCGAAACTGTTCATGAGCTTTAGGTAGTATATATGACTGCCTTCCTCTACTATCTGTTCTCTATTTCCCCACCCTCAGCAAGCACCTCAGCAGGTCTTGGCTTTTTTCCTGGAAGAGTGAGCCATACCTTCATTCCTGAAGGGTCTGTGCCCTTTGTCATCCTGCCTGGATTGGGTTGTTGTAGTTTCCCAATGACTTTAATCACAGATGTAGTAACACAAAGTGGTGCCCTAGAGGATCACCTGCATTCCAGACACAATCTTGTTTATCTTCATTGTGAAGAAGTAATCCAATTTCCCCTTGGTAATTTGGATCAATCACCCCTCCTAACAGTGTTATTCCTTTCTTAGCCTGTTGGCTTAAGGGCATCAGAAGCCCAAAGTGGCCAGAGGGAAGTCTGAGCTTTTCTCTGGAATTAGAAGTACTTAAGGTCATAGGAACAGGAAGCAAAACTTTTCCTAGTGGGTCACTAGGGGTAATGGCAAGTGGGACCATTTCCTTTTCTACCCCTTGATTTTCGGACATGTAGATTCTGGTCATGGGAGAAACCATACTATATATTTGACCATGTATTGGTAAGGGTTCTCTAGATAGAACTTATAGAATGAGTCTCTCCATATATACAGAAAGGGGATTTATTAGAATGTCTTATAGATTACAGTCTAGCCAATCTAATAGTGCCTTGCTATGAATGGAAAAATCCAAGTATCATGTAATTGTTCAGTCCACAAGGCTGAGTGTTTCAGTTGGTCTTCAGTATATACTGGAATCCCAAAGAAGTGGACTCTAATGCCGGTGAAGGAATGGACTTGTAGTGAGGGTAAGAGCAGGCAGGCAAAGAGCAATAGCCTTCTTCTTCCATGTCTTTATATAGGCTTTCAGCAAAAGGTGTGGCCTAGATTAAAGTCTGTCTTTCCTACCTCAAGATCTCGATTAAAGGAGTATATCTTTCTAACTTAAGGATCCAGATAAGAAGTGTATCTATCTACTTTAAATTAAGAAAAAAAAAAAATCCCTGTAATTGTGTAATTCTCTCTGGCCCAGCAGTTCCTGAATAACCACTCAGAGGCTTATATTAATTATAAATACTTGGTGGATTGTTCAGGTTTATTACTAGCTAGCGCTTACATTTAAATTAACCCATTTCTATTAGTCTAGGTATCACCATGTGGCCTGTGGCTTACCTGTTCTTTTGCATCTTGCTTCTTGGGCAGCTCACAGAGTCTGCTGACTTCACCCTTCTTTGTCTCTGTCTTTAGTTTAAATGTACCATCTAACCTTATTTTGCCTCACTATTGGTTAAACAGCTTTATTTATCAACCAATGAGAGCAACACATGCTCACAGCATACAGAAAGACATCTCACAGCAAATGCCCCATAGGTATGCCTTCCAATTTGGAGTTTTGGTTCCAGATGTAGTCAAATTGACAACTAAGAATAGCCATCACAGATGCTGATTCAAAGCATATACCACTTTCTTGGGAACCCTGCCCCAGCTCCCCAGGATGTTGCCACCTAGTTGGCATTGTAACTGTGTCTTCAAGAGAACATTGCATGTTTTTATCAGATCAGCTGCTTCAGGATGATGAGGAGCATGGTAACACCAGTGAATTCCATTGT
The DNA here is from genome assembly GCF_903995425.1 of Onychomys torridus. Lineage (NCBI taxonomy): Eukaryota > Metazoa > Chordata > Mammalia > Rodentia > Cricetidae > Onychomys > Onychomys torridus. The sequence continues at coordinate 130,201,771 of NC_050447.1, read as the reverse complement.
GGTGGACCCATTGTCACACTTCTCTGCTGTGAAGTGAGTTCCTTAGTCAGAGGCAACACTGTGTGGACTACCATGATGGTGTCCACATTCAGTAAGTCTATCCATGGTAGTTTTGGCAGAAGTATTAAGTGCAGGAAAGGCAAATCCATTACCAGAATAAGTATCTACTCTAGTAAAGACAAAGCATTGTCTTTTCCATGGAGGAAGTGGTCAAATGTAGTCAACCTGCCACCAGATCACTCGCTGGTCACCCTAGAGAACAGTGCCGTATCTGGAGCTCAGTGTTGGGCTCTGCTGCTGGAATATCTGGAGTTCACCAGCAAATATAGCTAGATCAGCCTTCATGAGTGGCAGTCCATGTTTTTGAGCCCATATATAACCTCCATCAGACAATGGTAAGGATGGCTGGGGACAGAGGCTGACTGTCCACACGACAGGTCATCATATCTACTGTATTACTGAATTCCTCTTCTGCTAAAGTCATCTTTTGATGATCATTTAATGGAACACAAGTATCTTCACACCCTTCACCCATTTGGAGAGGTCCATTCACATACTTTTTCCCCAGATGTCTTTCTCACCATTTTCCAATTACATTCTTCCCAAGTCCCTGACCATCCAGCCAGTCCATTGTCTACAGCCCGTGAATTGGTGGACAATAATACATATGGCCATTTCTCCTTTCAAATAAAATATATGACCATTTGTACTGTCCAAAGTTCTGCCCACTCTAAAGATTTCCCTTCGCTGTTGTCTTTTATTTCCCATCCTCTGATTGGTGTATATGACAACAGCAAGTCAAAAAGTGGTTGCTACCTCCTGCACACTTGGTCCAATCAGCACAATATCATCAACATAGTGACCAGTGTGATGTTTTGTGGGAAAGACAGATGATAAAATCACCTCAAACTAAGTTGTGACACAGGGCTCAAAGCTTTATATATCCTGAGGCAAAGCTGTAAAGGTATACTGCTGGCCTTACCAACTGAAAGCAAATTGCTTCTAGTGGTCCTTATGGACAGGTACTAAGAAAAATGCATTTGCTAGATTAATAGCTGCATATCTTGTATCATGAGATGTGTTAATTTGCTCAAGTAAGGACATCATATAGCAGCTGCAATTGGAGTCACTACTTGGTTTTGGTAGTCAATTGTCATTCTCCATGATCCATCTGTCTTCTGAACTGGCCAGATAGGAGAGTTAAAGGGAGATGTGGTGGGAACCACCACCCTGCATCTTTCAAGTCCTTGATAGTGGCACTAATTTCTGCAGTTCCTCCGGGATGCATGACTGGTTTGATTCACTATTTTCCCTGGAGGAGGCAGCTCTAAAGACTTCCGTTTAGCCTTTCCAAACATAGTAGGCCTCACTCCACAGGTCAGGGAATGAGTATGATGACCTGCCAACTCTAAGTATGTCTACGCCAATTACACATTCTGGGGCTGGGGAAATAATCACAGGATGAGTTCAAGGCCACACTGGACCTGCTGTGAGTCGGACTTCAAGCAAAACTCCTTTAATCACTTGACCTTCATACTTTAACTAGAGGGCCACAATGTGACTTGATCTTCCAAAATCAGTGTCAATTTAGAACCAGTATCTAATAGACACTGTACTTTCCCCAGTGTACAGTTAGATCTGGGGGAAGACTGGAGAAAGGCTAACAGTAAACTCAGATATTTTATTGTGGTCCTTCCTCAGGAGAACCTGGCTGATTCTTCATTCAAGGGGTCCTGGGTTTGAGAAGTGGCTAAAGTCTGGAAATTGGTTCATGGGTTGTCCTAGATAGGGTTTCTATTGTTATGATGAAACACCATGACCAAAGTAATGTGGGAAGAAAAGAGTTTATTTCAGTTTACATTTCCTGGTAATACTTCAACACTGAGGGAAATCAGGGCATGAACTCAAACAGAACAGGAACCTGAGGCTGCAGAGAAGTGCTGCTTACTGGCTTGCTCCTCATGGCTTGCTCAGCTTAATTTCTTGTATAACTCAGGACCACCAACCCATGGGCTTGGACCTCATCTGCCAATCACTGGTTAAGAAAAGGCCCACAGTCTTTCCTACAGCCCAATCTTATGGAGGCATGTTTTCAATTGATGTTCCCTTCTTTCAGATAACTCCAGCTTGTGTCAAGTTGACATAAACTAGCCAGCACATGGACCAAGACTTCCTTCAGCCACAATCCAATGGGACTTTTCATTCATTTGTTTGATAATTTTTCTACATATACAAAAAAAATGCAGTTGGTTTCTTATCTCTTTCACCCCTGGAAACACTGTGATTGATTAGTCAGTAACAAAGGTCCATACAAGTCATGCCACTATAAAATAACTTTGTCTGTGTTGTCCATTATGAGTCAGGCCACTATGGACATTGCTTTTATCATGTGCCTATTATGATAACTATGATCATCTTGCCTTGGACTGTGGACTATTCCTTTACACTGTGTGAATATGTGTCATTGTGATTGGTTTAATAAAGAAGCTGACTGGCCTACAGCTGGACAGGTAGAGGTGAGGTGGGACTGGCAGACAAAAAGAGCGTGCAAAGAAGGGAGGACTCTCAGGAGTTTTGAGGCGATGCAGAGGAAGTAGGAGATGAACCTGCCATACTGAGAGAAGCTACCGAGTCACATGGCAGAGCATAGATAAGAAAAATGGGTTAATTCAAGTTATAAGAGTTAGTTTAAAATGACTCTGAGCTATTGGAGAGCATCAATAATTAATAACAAGCCTCTGGGTGGCTAATTGGGAGCTGGCTGGTGGCACAGGAAAGTCTGACTACTTTGGGCAATTCAGTGCTGCCACCTGGCCCTTGCCACTTGGGGCCCAATTAAACCCATTTCATTGAATTCATCAAATTGAGCAGGAGCATCTCCAACCCTAATGTCTGGCACAAGGAGGGTGACAGCAAAGCTCTTCTAATGTTCTGGCGCCCCTCTCACCATTTTGCATCCTATAGGATTAGTGGAGGGCATGTCTTCTGGGCCTTCCCATTGTTGAGGATTAGGTTTTACGCAGCGTACCCACTCCAGCATTGCAATGTTCCCAAGCCTTAAAATCCCTCCATCAACACTAAGCTAAGGGATAGCAAGCATCCCTAACTCCTTTGCAGTAGGCCATCTTCTGACAAATGCTTCAGCCAACCATTCAAACTTTTGACACACCCCGCTTTTTTTAAATAGTGAAATCTTCCATATTAAACCTAGAATCACCTCAGAGGGCCCATATCAGTAAACTCAGCCTAATCTAGTTTTATATTCTTTCCACCATTATCTCATATCCTTAAATTCATCCCCACACATAGTCCCCAGACTTCTGCTTGAATGAACAAGCAAACTCATCAAACTCATTAGCAGTGCACCTCCTCATGGACTGCACTTTCTTTCTCCCCTCTAGGACCCACTTTGCTTTAAGTCTGGTCTAGAGGCAACCATTGGTGGGCTCTGGGGGGCATCAGTATTGTCTTTCTTGGCATCTCCTTCAGAAAAAGTCACTGCTGGTTTAGCAGAAATGAAAGATTAATTTCCTTAGTCAAAGGCAGGAAAGGCAGTATTTCAGGGGGTGGAGGTGTGAGTACATCTTCTGCTTAGAGACTACTTTCTTAGGTGAGATAAAACCTTGAGAATTCTCTGACTCAGTAGAGTCCTCCCACACATCTCTCTCCCAAGTTACAGGATCCCATTCTTTACCAA